>NW_003163283.1:0-248589 GCF_000004985.1 Naegleria gruberi
GACCATTGCCAATTTTCATGAATTTTATCTCCCATAAATGTAATATTTCTTTGATTAATTAGCACCACATTTAATATCATTTTATTTCAATTGTAAAGGTTTTGAAATATTAACTCTGTGACCATTTTACAAGAAAATAATCATCTTTCGAAATTATTTGACCATAAATATCATGTGACATGGTATAGCAAATGTTCCAAATATACAATATTCTCTAAAATATTTAGCTCTACTAATTTCATCATTAAATTGAATAGTTGTAATTTTTTCATGATATAAAATTAAAAATATAGCAATAGGAGCAGGTACTATATATAGACCTAATAAAACTGAATAATAGTATAATTAATAAAATATATATATAAAACTGAATAATAGTATAATTAATAAAATAATAACAGCATAAACAACACCATTTCCACAATCACCCATATAACAATTACCACAATTAGATGAACCACCACCAGTTCCACAACAATCAATACAACAATTACATTTATCACATAAATTATTACATGATGAACAACAATTATCACTTTTTCTAATACGTTTAGATGAATGTATTGATGGTGGTCTTATAATTCTATTATCAATTCTATTAGAAATATTATTATTATTATTATTTAATTGATTGGATTGTTTATCAAATATAGTAATATGTTCAATTTGATTTACAATTGAACACCATCTAAAAAAACCCATTGAAGCACAACATAAATATTTATCAATAGTATCTTGATTTTGTAATGTATATTCATAGTGTGTTGATGATTTTTGTTTAAATCTTGAAATTTTTTACTAATTATTTCAGTTTTAATCATTGGAGTAGCATTAGTAATATTGAAATGTTGATTAGTTTGATTATTAGTTTGAAATAATTGTTGTTGAATTGGATAAGATGATTGTTGTGTTATTATTGGTTGACCATCAATAGGTTGTAGATATGAAGATGGTGGATAGCTTCATTTGTATTAGAATTATTAATACAATTTATTAATTTAATATATTTAATTAAAAATTACTAAAATTAGACAATTATATTTTAAAGTACTTTTTTGAAAAAAAATGAAAGGTTTGCTCTCTACATTAAATCGTTCTGTTCTTCATTCCGTCAAAGGTTTTAAGAATGTACCAATCAGAGGTTCTTCATCATTGAAACATTTATTTACTACTCCGTCATCATCATTACATGTCTCATCATCATTAAATTTATTTATGATGAATAATAACCTAAAGCCTTGTAATTATACAACAAGTCTTATTGTTAATAATAATAATAATAATAATGAATCATCAACAAGTAAACCTTTAAATCAATTAGAACAATCCATGTTACAAGGAATTACTTCTATTATTCAAGCTAATAATGAATCTTTTTCATCAGGTGATTATATTACTATTCAAAAAAGATATGAACAGTATGTTATTTTAATTATTTTAATTATTAATATATTTAATATTATTATTATTCATCATCATAACAATATATAATAATAACAACATAACATCATCAAAATAATAATTCATAACAATCAACATCATTATAACATCATCATCATAAAAACATCAGAATATATAATCAATTAACAAAATCTAATCATCCAATTCAATCAGAATTAATTAAAGAGAATGTATTAAAATTAATTTCAATTAGTATTGAACATTTAAAATTGATTGAAAAAAAAGAAGAATTAATATTACCATTTTATAAATTAGAATGGAAGATTGCATGTGTATTACAAATAATTGGAGAATATGAACAAGCAGTTATTAAAATTACTAGTGCATTAAATTCAAAAGAAGGAATTGAAGAAATTCCACAAATGAAAATTATAAAAGCATCAATTTTAAATAGTATGGGATTAAATGATCAAGGATTTGAATTACATAATAAAGCTATACAAGAAATTGGACCTAAAGTAACATGGAAGAATGGATTAGAAGCATCTTTAGCATTTCATGAATTGGGTGAATATTATTTAAATAGAGGTGAAACTGGAAAGGCTGTTCAAAATTTTGAAAAATCACTTTCAATTAGTGAAGGTTTTTATGGATGGATGTCACCACAAACAACTAAAACTGCATTATTATTAAGTAGATTATATTTAGAAACTAATAAGGTTGATTTTTCTGTTATTTTAGGTGAAAAAGCTTTAATTGGTATTGAATTATTTTTAGATTTATATGAAGCACAATTAATTACAATTTCAGGTTCATATTTAGCAAGAGCATATGAAAGAAAAGGTTTTTATCCATTTCAACAATCAACCATTTCAAGAGTTTATAATATTTTAAGAAGAAAAAAGAATGAAACTGATACACAAACATATATGGAATGTGTTTTTAAATTAGAAAATATGATGGGTTCATGTAGATTCTTTCAAGGTCATTTAAAATTAGCTGATCAAACATTTACTAAATTAGATCAATTAGCTGAATCTGTAATGCCTGAATGGATTAAAAAAGATTCAGAAGAAGCTCAATTTGAATTAGCCTATATGAAATATTTTAAAGGTATTTCTAAAATTGGATTAAAAGAAAATTCACAAGGTATTTCTGAACTTGAACAAGCAAGAAAAATATTTTTAAATTTACAAAGACAAGATTGGGCATTACATTGTGATCAATATATTAATAAAAATTAATACATTTTTTATTATTAATTATTCTTTGTCTTTATTGAAAGAATTGGCATTTTGTTACACAGCTCCCAAAACAGAACTTTATTCTTTTTTAGAGTTAATACAATTTTTCTATCATTTCTAAAATGTTTTGTAAATTTTATGTTTATTGGATATTTAATATTATTTGATAATGAATAATACCTTTAAATATTTCAAACTCTATTCCATTTAAACTATTGATACTAATGACATCATAAAATTTAATACGAAATACTTTTTGTCTTTCTTTTTACATTTCTTTCATTCTTAATAGTAGTATATTAAGATTTCGTTTCATTTTTTAAACTCAACATATTGTGAATACAGTGTTATAATAATCATGTACTTGTTCTTTATACTAATTTATTTCAATATTTGTTTTGATTGGAGAAACACCAATACCTAGTTTTCAATAAATTAACTCTAAATCTTCCTATTTAATATTCTATACTACTGCTACTAATAGTATTTTGATGGTAGAATGTTATGTAAATATATTAGGTTATAACCTATTCTCATAGGGTACACTAATAAGCATTGTATCTTCTTCAATTCCTGATTTGAATAATTTTGAGAAGAAACCTCTCTTTTGATTATTACCACTGCCATTACCACTACTACCAATACCAATACCACCTATAGCACCATTACTATTCATCATCATTATGGAAGTTTGTTGTTGTTGATAGGGATAATCCATACTATTGGCTCTACTTCTACTACTACTATAATTACTTTGATTACTATTGGCTCTCTCTCTTTGAATTGCATTACTATTAGAACGACTATTTCTATTATTATTATTATTATTATTATGTGAATAAGGAGAGGAGGTAATAATATATTGTTGATCATTCAATAGACCACCACCACCACTATGTAATGGTGGAGACATGATTAATGAACTTGCTTCACTCTGTTCATCCAAATCAGATTCTATACCACCTCCAATACCACCATCAATACCACCACCAATAATACACCAACACCAATATTTCCATTATGATAATTATGATAATAATAATTATTGTGTGTACTCAAAGTTGAATCAGTGTAATGTGTTAAATCATTTTCATCTCTAACAATATCACGTATAATTTGATTAGATTTATGAAATATATAACACATTAAAAATGGTGTAAAATCTGATAGAGAATTAATAAATCCAATTACAATAATATAAGAATCATATAAAATTAAAAGTCCATTTCCATATAATGAAATATAAATTTCAGTAAATATTAATTGTGAAATTGATTGTAATAAATAAACCATTATACAAATAATCATTGAATAAAATAACCATTTGCTAGTTGATTCAATTCTATTCATTAATTTTGGACCATTTCTATAATTATATGAAGATTGTGATGATAAATTATATTCAATATTATTTTCATTCTCTTTATATCTACTATTATTATTATTATTGAATGTTGTTATTTGTTGTTGTTGTTGTTGTTGTTGTTGTGGTGGTACTGTTGTTGTTACTGCTGCTAATTGTGTGGTGGTGGTGGTGGTATTTTGTGTTATTATTTGTGTTATTATTTGTGTTGGTCTTCCATTAGTAGTGAATGAATTTCTTTTATAAATTTTTAAACCTTCAACAAATGATAAATTCCACATTGATTTTCTTTTCCAAATTGAGTAAAATAAAAACCAAATAATTAATGAAAATGATAAAAATGCATTTAAACAATGTTCAACTCTAACAATCCATGTAAACCATATTGTATTCATATTTGGTGAATATAAATCTGGATAACATTTAATAAATACTAAAATTGACATTGTAATTTCTAATCCAATCCATAAAATACTACACGTAATAAATATTAATAAATGTTTAAATTGTCTTTTTTGTATATTTGCACTTGCATATCCTCTTTGAAATGATTCTAATTCACTCCAAAAAAATGCCTTTTTTTTTAATATTATTTAATATTTAATATTATATTGTAATAATATTTAATATTTTTGTAATAATAATAAAACTTACAATTAAAAAATAAGTATTATGTAATAAAATACCACTCAATGTAAATGCAACTAGAAATATTTGAGAATGAGACCAATTATTTCCAATATCAAGAATATTTGTTGGTAATAATTCAAAACCAACAAGAAAATAAATTAAAAATCTAATTAAAAAATATGGAATTATTTGAATATAAAATAAATATTGTAATATTTGACTAGGTTGTGAATTTGGATATAAATTCTTTTCTCCATTTCTAAAATCTTTTAATCTTTTAAATTTTTTAATCCATTTTGAAATTTTATTAACAAGTAAATAAATTGAATAACAAAAAACTAGTGAAAATCCAAAAAAGTAAAATACAAAAAAACAAATAAATGTTGGATGTAGATAATTATTAGAAGGTGGTTGATCATTTGTTGTTGTATTATTATTAATATATCCGAATATTTGTTCTTGTACAAGTGATGATAATGATGATAATGATGATGGTGAAGATGATGGTGATGTATTAATAATATCCGCAGCATGATTCCTAGTATCAGTCCAATCATGATGATATGATGATGTAATGATTTTAGATAAAAGTGTACTACTCATTGTTGAATAGTGTTGAGAGGTGTCGATCATTTTTTGAAAAGTTATTATTGTTGTGCTGATGATGATTGTTTTATGATGCGCTCATTTAGATATTTTCCATTATATATATTTCTTTGGTTGGGTTTCTATTTGGGTTTATGCTTTTCCATACAGACTAGTAGTATTATCATTTCAAAAACATAATGTTGTGTAATAGCTAGCTCCTCAAATATTTTCTCACTCAGTTGATGTGTTTATATGATGAATAGTTTTATTTAAAAATCAGTTTCAATAAATAGAATGTCAAACATAGACCCTGACATATCAAGGTTCCATTCAGTAATATCAGAAAGAGGAGAATCCAGTTGAGAGTTTGAAGATATTGTTGATGATTGATCTGATAACCGTGAATTTAATTCAGGTTTTGGATCAATTCTGTTGTAATTATCAATAATAAACTCGTTACTATTCAATGGTGCCATGGTATCTGATTGATACAGTGAACCATGTATCACCACTGAATTAAAATTAATTGGTGATGATTCATTCAAATTGTAAGTGGAAATATCTTGTTGTTGAGCAGCAGCAGGTCTATTATTGAAACTAGTAATAGAGGATTCATTGGATATTGTTGGAGAGAAAGAGTTATTGGTTGGAGTGGAGGTAGAGGCAATGGTAGTGATAGCAGTGATGGCAGGGGAGGCAATGGTAGTGGTAGTGGCAGCAGTGGAGGTAGAGGCAGTGATAGTAGTAGTAGTTGGAGTAGTAGTATTAGAATTGGATGAATTGAAATTAACTACATTATTTAAAGAGGTAGGTGTAGAGCAAGAATTAGATCTCAAAGGAGTGGAAGGAGCATGAGGAACAATGTACAACACTTGTTTGTTTAAAGACAAGTCTAAAATTTGTAAACAATCAATGTGCGGACGAGAATGTCTTCGTTGTTTTTGTGATCCATTTGAAGGACATGAAGCACTTGAAGAAAGTGCTTTAGGTCTTCTTCGTTTTGTCACTCCATTGAAGAATTGTACTCTTCTATGGTTTGAATTCATGAATGATGATGATTTACTTGTTAGCTGGTTTCTAGAACAATTATTCATTAAACTTCTACAAGTATAACAATCATTATTCATATTTGTTGGTTGTTGTTGCACATAAAAATTGTATTTACCTGTTGTGAATCTGCAAAAGGTTTTTTCAAAGGGATTAGCGTGGCTTTTAGGGGCTATTTTCATTTGAGATATTTTTTTTTGAAGTTGTTTTTAGAAAGCCTAGTCGCTTGAATACGCTTTAAAAATGGCCACTAACACCATTTAATAATAATAAGGATACTGAATATTTTGAGAGTTTTACCAATTGTTATTGATAAATGATTTGGTGGAGTGTTGATTGTTTAGTAGTACAACATGTGTAAAAAGACAGGTCATTGAGTACGAATAATATCAAAATCTAATACTACTACTACAAGGTTACCAAGTATTGTAAAGTAATGATTTAAAAAGTGAAGGAATTCAACCAACCAGTAGGAATACAAGGCTTGTTGGTTGAAGAAAGAGCGCAAAACAACACTACAAAAGAATCTTCAGCAACATCTCGGCCGAGATGATGACAACTTCAAGTGGCTAGCAGTAGTCGTTGGCGCCAAATGGTTTTACAACAACGATTACAATTTTGGCGCCTAATAGATAGTAATGTTGTGGATTATAATGAAATTATCTCTTTGAAATTGTATAATGGCTCAATGCTTTTTTTGAATTTCAATTCCAGAATGGTTTTATCTACAAATGAACTCTAAATTGAATTTGGAACAGACTTTACAAAACACTCTACAATTTTCAAGATCCATTTCATAAACAGAGATGAAACCAAAAACTTCTAAAAGATTTATTTGGAAATTACTTGAAGTTTTTAAAAATTATTTTCAATAACTCTTGTAATATTTTCAATCTTATCTCCAACCTTGCTTTCAGTTTGTTCCAAATCTTTTACAAAATTTTTCTTTGGTTGATAAGTTGATTTAGTTTTTGTAAAGGAATACTTTAAATTATCAAATTTAGATAATTTCAAATCTAAGAAATCGTATGGTTTCAATTTTTCAAAATCATTGAACATTTGATCACATGATAATTTCCAATCTAATAATTCTTTCAAATAATCCATTCTAAATTGAGATTGTTTATCAAGTGAATATAAAACTTCACTTTCCTTCTTTTCAAGTAATTCTTTAATTTTCAAGAATTGACTTTGAATTTTTTGTTTAGTTTCTGTAGTTGAAATTTCAGTATTACCCAACTCATTTTCAAGTTGATTAACTGAAATTTTCTCTTCATTAATCCATTTATCAATATCAGATTTAAATTCAAATATTTCTTCTCTTTCAATTCCTTCAACATCTTCAATTAAATGAATTTTATGAGTATTGTGAAGTTTACTAACAGCACAAGCAGAACACATTAATTTCTTACAAGTTTTACAAAGTGAATTAATGGAAATATTATGAGTTGGACATTTATGAATTGCACTTTGTCTATTGTAATTATAATTTAAATAAATTATAATTAAATATATAATAATTAAATAATAATAATTAAATAAATATTAATAATAAATATAATTAAATAATAATAATAAATAAAAAACATACGATTCAGCACCACTAATTCTAACAATTCTAATAGCAATTTCAATTTCATTCTTTTTAGGAGTATTTAAAGATAAAGTTCTCTTAACTTCTTCATTTAAATGAAATTGATTAGTATCAATTTGTAAAGAAACATTTCCAATAAATTCATCTTTGGTAATTTTGTTTTCATCCATAACAGTGAATAAAAGTGTTACATTTGGAATATTCTTCAATACCATTCCAGAGACTGGAATTACAAATTCATTATTCCACTCTGGATTTGATGATTTTGAAATAACAAATGATTTCTTCTTTATATTGGCATCTAAATTAGTTTCAACTAGACAGTAGGCATCTTGTTTTGATGATAAATTAGCTCCAATTGTACGAACAATAATTAAATCTCCATCTAATAAACTCATGATGACTGTACTACAATAATAATAATAATAATAATAATATTCACAAGATAATGATCCTGGATAAAGTTAACTTTTTTTTTTAAATTTGTTCTCCTCCATTACAATCAAATGTGGTGAATTTATAATTGTTCACCATGTCATGTTGACAGGAGCGACCCAAAAAAACAAAATAATAATTGATTGGTTGACCATTTAAATAATAGAGGGTCATTTGATGTGAAATGGAATGTTCTTTAAAAACAAATGTTATTTCTTTTTTTATTAATTATTAGTATTAATATAAAGAGAAACAAAGAATGTAGTTAAATTTATACTAGTTGCCATACAAACAATACCAAGTATTACAATTAATGGAATTGGTAAAAGGAATAATTCTGAATTTTTGATAAAAGTTAATTTGAGATAACCTTTAAATGTAATGTACCAATAATATGAAAATGAAAAAATGTAAAGTAAATCTGAAAGTATTATTCCCATAAATCCATCCATGCTTAATAAAGGTAAAAATATAAATTGAGCAACATAGAGTAAAATAAATAATGGAAAGAATGAATTTGTATGAATATCAAAACTATATAACCATTCAATACTTTCATTATCACTTGTTGATAGAATTTTGTTTCCAATTAACCTAAAAATCAAATATTACATTAAAATATATTTAATCCATCATTATGATCCGAATTATAAAATTCATATTAAAATGTTCATATGTATATTTTGTAATATATTCATATGTTTTATAATATTAATAATAAATAATTGATAAATAATTGATAATATGATAACATACCAAGTAAATGTAGAAATTACAATTCCAAGAAATATAAAATCAAAAAGTAATAAATATCCAATCAGTGAAATATAATTCGATAATGAAAGCTTATGGAAAAAGATTGAATAAATTAATCCGACAATTAACATGAAGGCTGATAATATCATTACAAGGGAAGGATCATCTCTTGAGTATCTATCTTTAATATCTAAATGATCAGCATTTAATAATTAATATTATTAATCAGAAATCTTAACAAGACATACATTTTCTATTCTCAGCACTTTTATATACAAGATCAGGGGATATTATTAATTGTAACATTTGTCTGAAGGCTCCTTTAAAATCCAATTGTCTCCATTTAAACATTCTCACTATAAATTGAATAATTTGTTCTTGATCACCACCTGATTTACTAATTGATGATGATGATCCTGTTGCTGATGTTGATGAGAGTGAGGGAGATGGTCGTTGTTGCATCATTTTTATTACTTTTATTAGAGTAATTAATAATAATATCTACATCCCAACGAATAACAATGATGACATCATATCATACGTGGAAATGTAATATTATACTATTTGATTGTTTCTACTTTCAATGGTATACTAAATTTTCGAATTGGCCAATATTCAAACAAGCCTTCTTCCTCTATTCAATGATAGCACACTAGTAGTAGGCTTTAAGAAAAAGTTAGGCTTCCTTCACAAAAAAGCCTTCTCAAAAGATAAAATGCACATTCTTGTTGATGTTGTTTGAAAAAAGCCTTCTTCTGAATTTTCTCGGAACTAAAAAAATGGATAAAACAAAATCACAACAGCAGCAACAACAATATGTAAACCATCAACATGTTGAGGAGGATGATGAAAAATCGACGAGTTATGATTTGGTTGCGGAAACAAAGAAATGGTGTGATGAATTTGATATTAAACAAATAGGAACATTATTTGAAAATAAGAAGGCTACTATTGATGTTTCATCAATGCAAAATACTCAAATACTTGATGAATTATATGAACATTTTAATGAGAGATTACTTTCTAATCAAACATTAAACGCCATGCAATATAGTGTGCACGGATTGGTTCAATCATGTTTAAAAACAGTCAAAAAACCAATATTTACAGTATTACTTAAATTAGTGAATATTTTAACATCTAAACATAAGAAAGTTTTGGATTCAATGTTATCTTCTAATTCTACTAGTTTGAAGAATGTAAATTTCCTTAGATTTTTATTCATCTTTGAAAAGATTCTTGTTGATATATATTCAAATTCAAATTCATTGAATGATGAATCAATTCAATTAATTCAACAAATATCAACAAATTTCATTGCTACTCATCAAAATTTAGAATCTAATCAATCAAATGATTTGAAAAATATCATATTTTCAGCACTTTCTATGAATGAACTATTTTCATCACTATTTTCTTCAGGTGTTGATCAAAGTACTTTAATTTCAATGATTGATTCATTAAATAATATTGCTAATCATTTATTAACAAAGAAAGATTTAGTGAATTGGGCTAATTTAGTTTATATGAATATTACTTCAAGAGTTTTGGAAATTTCTTCACGTTCCTTATTACAATCTTCTATGAAAGTTATTTTTACTTGTAAAATTGCTTTTAAATTAATTACTTTAAAATTTAAATTTTTAAATATTATTGATAAAATTAATTCTACTACTACATCTATTAATAATATTAATAATAATAATACTATTAATAATAATACTATTAAATCTAATACTACTATTAATAATAATACTACTACTACAAGTCTAAATGATAACTCAATTATTGAAAAGTTAAAAGAACAAGTACAAATTATCAATCAATTAATATTTGAATTTCTCAAAAATACTAATGGAGGTATTTCAGATTATTTAGATAATCCAGATGTACAATGTTATGGATTAATTAATGCTAGAAATGTTTCATTTAAAGCAGGATTTTTAAATGAATGTGTTGGAAGTAATACATTCTATTTCTTTAAAGAATTTGTTTCTATTTTAAGACAAGAACCAAAAAGTTTATTCAATTCTATTGAAAATATTTACAAATCATTTGAACATGAAATTAATACTTTCCAACATTTAACAGAATCTGTTTCATTATATATTAAAATTAAACAATCATTCATATTTAGTTTAATGTGGTTAACATATTTAGAATATCAAAAGGAAAATATTAATAGAAGTGATTTTTTAAATTTAATAATTTCATATTTTAAAATTATTCAAAAATTTGATATTTACAAAATGGCATCAGAAAATTCAGTTTCTTACAAATTTTTATTTGAATTTGTAAATAGAATTTTTAGAAATATTTTAATATTTGAAATTGATAATTCTCCAAAAGAAGAAATTTATTCCATAATTGAATGTTTAAAGTTAATAGTAACAACAGATTATCGTATTCTTGATGGTTTTTATAGTTATATTTGGAAGATTGTTTTCCAAATTGATTCAAATGATGTTGAAAAATTAAATTTGAGTCAATTCATTGGTGAAATGTTAGACATTTTTGTACATTTTGCTAAAGGAAAGAGTGCTTTTGATGACATGTTTAATGCTATTGATATGTTATCTTTATCATTATCATCCACTAAGTATACTAGTACTACTAGTACTACTAGTACTACTACTGCTAATACTGGTGGTAAACAATTTAAAAAGAATAGTAACAATACATCCATTAATAATAATAATACTAATAATAATAACATGATTCTGAATAATTCAATAATTCAATTAGAATCATTCAGAAATAGTATTAAGAATTTGATTCAAAATATTGCACCAACAGATATTATAATTTATTTTAAATATTTAATTGATACAATTTCACAACGTTTAAATAATAACAATAATAATCATAATAATAATCATAATAATAATAATAACAAGTTGAAAAGTATGATAACACTTTTATTATTTCCATTGACTTCATTTGGATTTTTTGTTCAATTAAATGAATCAAATTATGAAGAAATGCAAAAACTTGCAAAACAAACATGTTCAGAAATTGTTAAAAAGTTAATGAATGAAATGTCAAATGAATCAAGTGTAATTCAACTCTATTATTCAATGAGTAATATTATTCATAGATCTGAAGAATTTTCATCAGATGTATTTTCAATGAAAGAAATTGTTAATGATAAAGATTTTATTGTTAATTTTCATGATGGTACTGGTTTAACAATGGATGAATTTACTAATAATCAATCATTTATACAAGTATTTAAAGAATTATCATTTATGAATAAGGGTATTTACTGTTATATAATTTTTAGAAGATTAATGATAATTAATCAACAAGTTAATATTAGAAGACACAATTTAACAACTTCAAATCAAAATTTATATTCATATGAAACTCATGAAAGTAGAAGAGAACAAAAATTATTAACAAGAAATTTTCAAACTTATTTTAATTTTATTCAAGAAGAATTATCAATTTTATCTAACATTCATCAATTTGAAGAATTTACACTTGAAGAAATTGAAGAATTTGATTGGGGAGGTATTATTGAATCTATTAATAGTGAAAAAAAGTACATTTCAATGTTATGGTATTTAACTGCTACTAATTTTATTTATATTATTCCATATTGTGATGAAGAAGAATTATTAAAATTATGTAATTTTATTCTAACACAATCTATTAATGGTATGAGATTGAATAGATCAATGTTATTACCATTCTCACTTGAAAGAGTTACATTAGATTTATGGAATGATGATTTATTATTTGAACAAGAAAAAATTCAATCTTCATTTGAATCTTTCTTATTTAATTCAATTTTAAATTCTATTCAATTAATATCAAATGATATGTTTTCAAATGAAAAGAAATGGATTGAAAAAATTGAAAAATTTACATCAAGTATTTCATCTTGTAAAATTGAAAAGAAAGTTTCATCCATTTTTGAATATATTGAATCTAAAGTATTTAAAGTAAAGGATAATAAGGAAATTGATGAAAATTTATGTTCAATTTTTAAATCAGATTTTAAATTAACAAATATTAATCCTCAACAAGGAAATTTATATTTAAATCCATATATTAATTTAATTTTATCATTCCCACCAAAATACTTTTCACACTCATTTACATTATCAGTTTTATCATTATTAATGATTTATGATGCTTTTATTTGTTTAGATATTTTCAATAATAATAATACCAATACTACTACTCAATATAATAGTGATACAAGTAATTATCCATTATTTGGATCGAATAGAGTTAAATTTATTGAATCTTGTAGAAAAGTTCAATTATTATTATTACGTAATTTACCAGAAGAAAATATTAGAAATTTATCTCAATCTTTTATTTATAGATTTTATATTCGTACAGTTTATTCTTTAAATTCTAAATTTACTCTTAAAAATATGAATGAAATTGTAAAGAATATTGAAAATTATACATGTGATATCATGTCCATTCTTTTCAATATGGGATTAGATAAGGAAATGAGTGAAGATAAAGAATGTTTAATCATTTCATTATTATTAAATAATAATAATAATAATAATAATAATAATAATAATAATAATAATACTACAAATAATACTACAACAATAGATAATGTAGCACAAGTAAGATTTTCCAATTGTTTATTAGGAAGTATTTATTCATTTATTAAGAAATCTATTATTGAAGAGGAAGGATCTTCTATTCAAAATAGAAATTTCCAAATTGAATCCAATATTTATTCATTATTATTTACAAATGGAATGTATGGAAAGAAAAAGAATTTTTATTTTGCATTTACTGATAGAGTTAAATCCATTAAGAATGATCCTCATGTTTATCAAAGTCTTGTAATTTCATCACAAATTTTACTTTTAATTTCAACAAGTAAATCTAAATTACCATCATCTATTGATCATAATACTATTAATGAATTATATAATGTAATGTGTGAAAAGGAAGTAACATTTAATGTTTTGAAAGATTTAATTGAATTAGTAACAATGTTTGGTCCAAATTCTCTAGATGAAGTAAATCCACTTCCTATTCCTCCAAGTAAATTATTTAGAAAAGTTGTTAAATCAATTCAAGATGTTAAAGAAGAAAAATTATTAACTTTAATGGTTACAACATTGAGTGGTTCACATAAGATTTTCCTAATTAATATGATTATTGATCAATTGAAAGAATTTAATCAACATCTTGCAATGCCAAATATTTCTGTACAAAATGCTTCAATTCATGTTGATCAAGTTCAAGAAAATGTAAAGAAATTAATAGATATCATTTCAACTGTTCACATGTGCTTGATTTCAATTGACAAGTCAGAATTGAACTTTTATTTATGTTCTGTTATTGAAGCTATCAAATTGAGTACTAGATCTTATCTTTTTAACACAATTCCAATTTCAAATATTTCTTCAATTAGTTCTGATTATTGGAAGATTAATTCTTCAGTTCAAACTTTAATTATGAGATTGTTAAAGTTTATTAATTATATTTCATTAGAAATCAAATCACCACATGTTTATACAACCAAAACAACAATGGATTTATTCCTTTCTTTAATTTCAGATATTGCTGTTTCTACAAGTATATTCACATATTCTTCAATGGATGTAGCCAGTAGAGGAAAGAATATTATCATGTTATCTAAATTATCAGCTGAAGAATTGTTAACCATGAGATTGGATCCAAATATTATTATAACACTTTCTGAAATTTTGGGATATATTGTTCAACATTCAATTTTAAAGGTTACAAAGGTTTCTATTGTTCAATCAACTCTTAATTCCTTAATTAATATGCTTTTTGAGAGGGTAATCATTTTTGAGTCAATTCTCGAAACAAAGGAAGTTGATAATATGAATACTTGTGTGAGATGTACTGAATCAATCGGATCAGTTTATAATACTGTTGCAAAGATTTCTAGTTGGGATGAATTTAAGGCACATATTGTATTTGAATTTATTTCAACTTATGCTGCTGTTAGTGATATGGTAAGAATGGATGATAATACAATGGATGAAAGACTTTACATTTCCAAATTACTTGGTACTAATAAGAAGAAGATTCTTGATACCTTTGTCAAGAGTGGAATTCATACCCTTATTCATATTCCAATTGTTAATTCAAAGATTACAAGTTGGATGCAAGATTCTACAAGCTATCAATCCTTACAAAATCTCTTCTCACAAATTTTACAATATAACAGTAATGATCTCGGATTCTAATAAATTATTTACTTATATCATAACCTGAAAGAGAAAAGAGGAACAAATTAGACATGTCATCACCAGAACATATTGTTAAATCATCTGGTGAAATTGATACGGCTGAGACTGGGAATTTCTTCTCCTCAAATGAAGTAACAAATGGATTACCACTTGAGATTGAATAAACTTGTGTAGCATAATTATCTCCACAAGTTACCAACAGAGAAGTACCTGGTTGATTAGACCAACAACTACGTGTTGCACCTTGTTTTTGGATAAATTCTAAACTATGTCTGAAAGTAAAGAGTACTTGATTCATTCTCTGGTCTACAACTCTTACTAAACCATCATAACCTCCAGTAGCCATGTAGGTGTCATCAGCTGACCAATTTACAAATGAAACTCTATTGTGAAGTCTAGTGTTATGAATATCACCAATCAAGTTCTTTTCCTTTGTATCATAAACATGCACAGTACCATTTTCTCCACCAATGGCAATCTTCTTTCCACAGTGTGATAGAGAAAAAGCTTCTGTTCCATTATTCTTGGTTCTTATTTTGTCCAACAATTGATAAGTATTCACATCATATAAAAATATTTCTCCATGTTTCTTATCAGAAGATAGAATACTCATTGCATAAAATACATTATCTTTTCCAAATTCCATTCCAGATATTTCAGTTTTTACCTTTTCTCTTGCCATAAGGTCAATTATCATGGATCCACTTCTAATATCCCAAAACTTTACACTCTTGTCCTTCTCTGAGCATGAAGCGATAACATGTGAATCATCTGGATGGATAGCCAGTAAGCTGACTTCATTATCGTGACCTTCTGAGTTTTCTGATTTTTTAATAGTCTTCAATAGAGTGCCATCAGAACCAAAAACTCTAATGGCTTTATCAAACGACGAGGTGACTACCTTTCCATCTTGGGTAAACTTGACATCTGTTACTGTATCTAAATGTCCTTGAAGCTTCACTCTCTTTCCTTCCTTCAAATCAAACAGGTAAGCGTTTGGCTCTGAATTGGTTGAAATTGCAGCCATTCTTTCACTTGATTTATCAAAGGCAATTTCTACAATGGAACCAGAAAAGTCTGAAAAGGAGCTTTTTGTGACGTTTGGACTTTGCCAACATTGTCTATATGTAGTATTCAAATTAAATCTATCAGAATCTGGTAAATCATTGTAAATTTTCTTAATATTGACATGCTTATTTAAAGTGAGATCGCTAGTCTTGATTTCTCTTGAAGCCATCAACTCATTAATTGTCTTGGAACAAACAAGTGGTATTGGTTTTTCGTAGAAGGTAAATGCCTCTCCGTGTTGACCTTCTCCATTTGAAATATCATCCCAATAATTTTTAATATCTTCACTAATTCTATTATCAAATAAGATAGCAATCTTCTTATTATTCCACTTGTTATGTTTGAGATATTTGATAATTTTAGCCTCTGCAGGTGTAAAAGGACAATGTATCAGATCACCATGAAGTAATCCTAGTTCTTTCAAATCTTCTGCCTCCATTTTGAGTAAATTTTCACATTTACGTCTCTTTAAATATGGCTTATAGTAAGAAGTAAATGGAATATCTTCTCCCTCGTTGTTTTTTCTTAAAAATAAATTAAATTGATAATCCTTTTCGAATAGAGATAAGTCATCCTTAACTACATGTCTAAGGAGACGTTGAATACGAATTTCTGGCAGAGTTGCATCAATCCTAGCTATTTGTAGAGCACTCAACTCAGCATCTGAGTCTAATAAATAATCTTTTTGTGATGGGGTTGCTTTTTTTGGGCAGTAGAGACTTTGGGCAGGAAGGAAAGGTATTCCTTGATAACAAATATTATCTGAATTTCTATAAAAAGTTTGGACATTTTGGAGGGAGGAATTCTTTGCCATTTCACATGGATATAATAAATGTTTGAATGATAATTGTTCTTGAATATCTTCTGATGGATAGTAATGGAAGTTTGGTGGAGCTAAATGTTTTCCTCTATTATGTTTGAATAAATGATCCAAAAGTTCAGCAGAGTTTTCTACAGCTTCACTTTCATCATATAAATTGGTTTCTTCTTTAGGGGTTTCAGTTGTTGGGGAAGGAGATGATGGAGATGGTGGAGTGGATGGTTTTTCTTCAACTTTCTGTTTTTTTCTACTTTTTTGAGATTTCTCTTGTGTTGACTTGATTTCTTTTTTCGATTCAATTGTCGATTCTTTTAACAGTGGAGAAGAAGAGGTCGATGATTTAGAATTGTCAGTTTTAGTTTTCTTCTTGATCGTCACTTTGGGTTTCTGTTCATTTGTTTCAATTGTTTTGTTTGAATTTTCATCACATGCCGGTTTGTAATGATCATCACTTGTCTTTAAATTAACATCACCACTTGTAGTAGTATATCATTCAAATCCTCAAACATAAAATCATCACCTCCTAAGCCACCTCCAAAATCAAAATCATCGTCTATCATAAAATCATCAATTGTTATCTGCCTAGAATTTTCAATAGTCCCAGATGATGAACTAGTACTACTAGCACCTATTGTTGTCGCACGAGTAGTCTTTGCTGATGAAGATTGTAATTCAGCCTTTTTTGCTGATGATGTTAATTACCATGAGTCATTACAAATCCGTCATGTAGAGATGTACATTCAAACAATCCACCATTAAATATTCATTCCGATAGGATAAACTTACCCTCTTGTATCATCCTAGTTATATTTCTACGATTTTCTGCAAGTTTAGACAAGGTTTCTGTTGCTGGTTGCATAGCAAAAAATACATTCACCTTGTTAGCATAGTAATCAATCTTTTCAACAAGAGCTTCCTCATCGTCAATCATCTGATTATTCAGTGAGATTCGTTTTTATTTGACTTTTGCATTTTTTTTAATTTAATTTTTTTAATTTGGCGCCAAACTTTTGTGAGCGGGAAGTTAACTTTATTTCTTCTTTTTGGCTTGTTGTTGTGGTTTGACTGGTTCTTTTGGTTTGAGAGCTTGTTGAATTGTATCCAAATAGTCCCAATATTTAGTATTGGATGGGTCTAATCTAATGGCTTTTTGAATGAATTTCAAAGCAGGAGCAGGCATTTCACTTTCAAAAGCAAATGAAGCAAGTGTGAAAACAACTTCTGCTTGGTTGGATGATTTGCTCTTTTCAGCCCATAAAGATTCTTCTGCTGGTCCCCAGTTTTCCTTATTGTAATGTACCCAGTACATGTTGATTGATGCAAGAGGTTGTTCTGGATCAATTCTAATAACTTGTTGGAAGGCATTGAGTGCCTCCTCCAAATTTCCATTAAGGAATTGTAATTTACCATAAATCAAATAGACAGGAGCAGATTCATTATTGATTCTGAAAGCATTCTTGGTAAATTGAATACCATCAGTAATCATTTCCTTACTGTTATTAATGAGACTGATCATTAAACAAATATATGCCAACATGCTATTCGATAAGAATTCATTGCTCAAATCATTATTCTTCTTTGAAATGGATAAACAGCTTTCAACACAATACTTTGCCATTGTGAATTTCTTTTGATTAATCAAAATGGTTGCCAAAGTATACCAAGCGTACAAGTTAGTATTATCCTTTTTGAGAGAATTGGTAAATAATTTCATAACCTTTTCCATAGATTCTCCCTTAGCCAAAATACATTTTCCAAGAAGTGCAAATAATGATGATTCAATAGTTGCATTATCCTTGTGCTTTTCCATTAATGACTTGATAGCACCCATACACTTTGTATACTCTCCATTATAAATATATTGTTCGAGCAAAGCAATTTGGAGTGGTAAATCAGTAACAGTATCATTAATTTCCAAGTAAGATTTAAGAAGAGTACCAGCAGCCTTATTGTAAGAGTTTTCTTTTTCAATCAAAGAAAGTGAATGAGTACAAGAGGTAAGTAATCTGAAAATTTTCATATTGCTTGGATCTAACATGAGTGCTTTTTGAGCCATAGACATGGCATGTTTCAATGTAATTCTAGCATTATGATAAGATGGAGCTGAACCCATTGCATAGTACAAACAAGCAATATTGTACAATCTTTCAATTACAGAAGATTTGTCATTAACGAATGTTTCTGTAGAAAACTTTGAAAGAGAGTTTTGCAAGAGTTGGGTTGTGAGTTGAGAAATAGCTCCAGAGTTGGTAGAAGCAATTGGTGTTTCATCGACTTCAAATTTGGCCTTGCTCTTCTTATTCTTCTTCTTAACATCTGTTGCCATAGAAATGAATTGATAGTCAAGAGTAACTTGGGAAAGTAAATCCCACAACTTTGGTTCGGCAGGATTCATGTGAATGACCTTACAAATAGAGTTTCTAGCTTTTTCATATTCACCATAACTACAATAAATAAGAGCTTCCAACTTGGTTGTTTCTAAACTTAAAGAAGATTGTCTTGCCTTCAACTTTCTGATTACTTCTAGAGCTGGAGTAGAATTTTTAGGCTCCGCTACAACTAATAAGGAAGTTAAACTGAGATAAGCCTCCTCATGGCTAGGGAATTCATTGATACTAATTAAAAAATTAGATTATTAGTAAAATTGATCAATAAACTTACCATTTTTCAAAATATTCCTTTGCTTTCTTAAAATCTTTTTGTTGATAATAAACCTTGGCAATTAAATTATACAACTCAATTAATCTCTTTTCACTTTCAAGTCCTTCTTTAATTTTCTTTGAAGAGCTCTCAATGGCAGATAAGATACTCTTGATAGAGAATGAGAAATCTGAAGCAAAACAACTAGTAATGGCAGATCCCATCAAAATACCCATATCATCTGAAGAATATTGCTTGCAAAGTTCGAAAACTGAGCTGGCATCATTGAATTTAGAGAGTTTGCAAAGAACTCTTGCCTTGTTAATCCTAACTAGATATAACATATTTTCAACAGAGTATAAATCAGCTTCAGCAAAGATAATAGATTTGGTATTATGAATAAATCCTTTTTGTTGAGTATCAGCTTGGCTCTTATACTTGATTTGATAGTCAATCAAGAGGCCTTCACACTTGTTGAATGCTTCCAAAGATTTTTCATACTGTTGTTGCATTTCTAGAGCTACACCCAAAATATTCCAAGCAGCATAATCTGTAGTATTGAATTGGAAGTACTTCATAATAGATTGAATAGCATAAATAGAGTCATTGCTCAATAATGAAGTATAGGCAAGTCCAAGATAGGCAGGAGGAACATTTTCAAGAGTTGTTGAATGTTTGAAATCTTCCTTTGCTCTAATAACACCTTCTCTATTTGTAACATTTTCATTGATTAAAGCAAGACCAACCCAGGCAACACTGCTTTCAGGATAAATAGCTTGAGCTTTCAAGAATGCCTTTCTTGCCAATTTGAGGTTGAAATTCTTCAAGTATAAGGCACCTAAATTATTCCATGCAATATGATTCTTGGTATCGATTTGAGTAGCTCTAATATAACAATGTTGTTTAACTACATCATTGTCAGAGATGATACCCATACAATTCCAATAATTACTATTATGTGGACTCAATGTAATGGCTTTTCTAATGTGTTCTAATGCCTTTCCTCTCAATTCTTTATGATCATCTCCATGAGGTCCTACCATATCAAAAAGTTGATTAATTTCAGAAACAGCCAAATCAAACCAAGTATCAGAATCATTCTCATCAAGAGAGATCAAACTTGTAAAGGATGTAGATGCTTGCTTCAAGTAATCCAACTTGGTCTTTAATTCATCTTGGAATGTTTCAATATAAATACTATTGTCATTCTTACACAATTCTCTGTATGTTGAGATGGCTTCCACAATATTTCTTTCAGGAATTTGGAAGCAATAACTTTGAATATCTCCCAATAATTTCCACAAAGTCTTGAGAGTAGCAAAGTGTTTCTTAATACCGTTTGTAAGAACACATTGGGCTCTAATAACTTGGTGAGCACATTGAGTGAATAAACCATCACTGTAATAGTTTTGTGCAACCTTGAACAAGACAGCAGCAATTCCTTCATAGGCAACAGAGAACTTTTCATTGAGAGCAATAACCTTCTCATAGATTTCTCTACTGTTGTCATATTCACTCAACTGGAATTTGATAAAGGCTGATTGCACCATAGAAAATACCAAAGATGAATCTAATTCGACAGCTCTGGAGAATGCCTTGAGAGCTGCCAAGTATTTACCTTCTTGTTTATAGCTTTCTCCAAGACCTTCCCAGCAGAGAGCATGCAATGGAGAAACTCTTAAAGCGTGTTGGAATGAAAGAATGGATTCATCCAATAAATTTTGTGATTGTTGATAAAAACCAAGCTTTGCCCAAGCCCAACCAGCTCTATTGTTTCTAGAGGTGGCATCTTGGAAAAGACTGGCAGCAAGTGTTAATTGACCTTTAGAGATGTAAATATCGCCCAAATTTTCACCTGCTTCGTCCTCTAATGGATTCAAAGTAACGGCTTTCTTATAGCACTTAATACATCTATCTTCATCTTGTTCGATATTCTTATAGAAATGACCCAAGTAAGCATAGTTACTTGAAAAGTTTGGATTCAATCTTGCAGACTTCAAAAGTAAGGAGTAACAGTACTGCTTATCTTGTCTATAACTTTCATTCCAATCCCAATAAACTTTAGACAATCTAAAGAAGTACAAGTAATTATTTGGATTAACTTCAATGGCTGCATTGATGTACTTTACAGCTGCATCATAATCCTTGTCCAAATAACAGAACCAACCTGTTTGACAAAGAGTCAAATCGTCTTGTGGATTGATTTGAATGGCTCTGACATAATATTCTCTTGATTTGGTCAAATTACCTCTTTGATATTCGATATCAGCAATACCCTTGATTGCATCAAGATTGTCTGCATCATTTTGCATTACCTCCTTATAAATTTCTTCAGCCTCTGCAAGAGCACCAAACTTCAACAGAGAATATGCTTGAAGAATCTTTAACTTTGCTACTTGCTTGTCCAAAGATGCTTTGGTTTGAGTTTTTCTTTCTTCAACAATTAACAAGCCCTTTCTAGCAATTTCAGAAGCATTCTTGTACTTTTCCAAACTCAAATAAAGCTCTGAAAGTAAGATCCAACCTTGAATAAAGTGAGGTATTAATTCAATACCTCTCTGTAAGAGAATCATTAATTCATCTTCAATCTTATCACTCTTAATATTTTCCTTTCTGAGCAATTCAAATAATTTAATGTAGGAAAGACCTTCATATGGGAATAAGTGTAACATTCTTCTAGTAATAACCTTTTCCTGTAAGTTCTTCTCATCAAAAATGTCATAATTATCTTCTTCATTAATAAGGAAAAGTTGTTCAATAGCTTTGAAATAGTTCTTGTGCATGGAGAGAGCTTCCTTACAAATAGATACCAAACCTTGTTTTAACTATTTTAACAATTAGATAATTTCATCATATTTGAACGTACCTTTGTTTCAACTTCCTTGTCTTGGACTAGTCTGAAACGTTGTTGAGTTCTTTCTATCATCTTGTCAAAAACATGGAAATCGCAAAACATTTCATTCTTCTTACAAAATTCAACAATTTGAGCCAATAGGTTGTCGACACTTGTTTCCAAATTTTGAGAATAGTAAAATTGTGTAGTTTCTACTTTCAAAGTGACCTTCAATTCTTCTCTCTTATTCATTGGTAAGAGTTCAATATCACTTGGCATTAATTTTTCCAATTCTCTATCACTCAACTTTTTCTTTTCCTTCAAGAGTTTTTTCTTTTGTTTTTCACGAAGTTCAAGAATTTGTTCTTGAACCTTTTCATCAAGAAGTTTATCAATTTGCAATCTCTCTCTATATTGTTCAAGGAATAATGTATCGAGCATTTGTGTGTATTTTGATGATGAACTCTTCTCAGCAATAATACTAAAATCATTGATCAATTTTTCATACTTGGAGATGAGTGCTGAAGTTAATTCACTTTCTGAAAGTGAACGAATATCCAAATTAAACCATTGATGATACTTTCCAAGATGATTCAACCACTTTTCTTGATCTTTAGACTTGAGAAGAGGAAGTAATTTTTCGCAAACTTGTAAAGCCTTCTTCCTACACTCTGTAGCAGATGATAATTTTTGTTCATATAATTCTAACAAGCCTAATAATGGTTGTTCACTATCTTTTTGCAAACTAGCAGCCTTTTCATAGGCTTGCTCTGCTTGAGTAAAGTATTGTTCATCCTGATCAGCAACATATAATTTTCCCAGACAAAATCCACAATATAAAAACATGTTGAAATTTGTATTATCCAATTTTAAAGCCTTTTTTAATTCGACCAAGGCTCCTTTCCAATCTTGTTTTCCCATACATTCCTTGATGAGTTTGGCATGCTCCTTTAGCATCTTGGCAGAAGAAGCTTGACTCATTTTTTTTAATAAATATTAATATTATTTTAATAAATATAATATTTTACTTATTTAATAAATATATTGTTGTAAAGTGAATGATATTTATATGTTATTTATTTATGTTTCTTTGTTATCCAATCTAACTCTGAATGAATATCAATAGATGCCTTTCTTTTCAGAGATGTCAAATCAGATGACCCAACAACCACAGATGCATGACCAGCAACAGCACCAACACCACCAGTGACACTACCACTACTCATCTTTCTAGAATTTGCAACTAATGAATTGTTACTACTTCTCTGTGGTGGAGACATGTTAAAAGTTGGTGATTGTCTTTTTGTAAACTTTTTCAAACTCTCTTCAAGTTCAGCAATTGTTAAAATTTGTTCTTGTTGTCGATGGTGGTGGTGATGCTGATGCTGATGCTGGTGATCGATATGATGTGATGTTGTTGTTGATGGAGAACTATTAAAATTAAAAGGTAATGTACAATTATTTGAGGAGGGTATTGAAGAAATAGGTAAATTCAAACTTTTAAATCCCTCTTCTAAAAGTTCTTGCATAGTTTCCTCTTTTAGTATGTATACTTGTTGGTTAATTACCATATTTGTGTTATTGTGCAATGAATTCAAAAGCATGTTATTGATATCTTCATTTCCTTGATAGGAGTTTACAAGATTCTTAGAAGTTACTAATGATGATGATGCAGTTGTTGTACTATTAATTGTATTCGAATTATTGTTGAATATATTATTCATGTTATTAGAAAGTACATTTGTCAATGTTGAATTATTGTTATTAGAATTATGATGATTTAATTGATTGGAAAGTAAAATATTGGTTGTGTTGGTAGAAGGTTGTTGCATGATGAAATTATTCGAGTTATTATTATTATTACTTCGTTGCATTAAAAGTACATGTTGTTGTTTGATCATGTCGAGTGATTCTTGTAATTTGGCATTATTTGAATGGGTAGTAGCAGTAGTGGTATTCAATGAACTGGTTATGTCATTTGTGAAGGGATTGGTTGGAGTGGAAGAGGAATTGGAAGAATTATTCGAAACATTGTTGGTAGAAAGGTTAGTTGGAGTGCTAACAGAAGCAGTACTACTGGACATGTTTGATGTTGGTGTTTGAATCATGTTAGTTGAAGAGTTTAAACTATTTGTTTGGGGTTGAATATTAATTGGTTGAGAGTTTGGACTCTTATTCGAAACTTGATTTGTTCCGCTATTGGATAAAGATTGATTCAACATGAATTGTTGTTTGATTTGAATAATTTGTTGCGGACTGAGTGATGGTTGTTGTTGTAGTAGTGCTTGAACTAATTGTTGTTGAAGTTGAAATTGAGTTGCAGAATTATTCGAAATATGATTATTGTTAGGCATACCACCATGTAACTTGAATTGTTGTTGTTGTTGCGGTTGTTGTTGCTGTTGCTGTTGTTGCATGATGGTCACAAGATTGTCTTGTTGCATTGTTTCTAATAAAACTTGGTGTTGGAGAGATGAAATTTGGATTCTGATAACAACTCGGTGAAAGGGGCGGTTTCTAAAGTATGCTTCTATTAGAAATATGGATTTTACTGAGAGAAAGAGGTTCAACAAGATGTGTTGACTTTTTTCTTTGATGTGTGTTGTTATTTCTTTGGAGATAATGCAGACAAAAACATTTAAAACATTGACAGATTTTTTGAAATGAAATGAAAATTTGGGAAGTTTGTGTTCGTTTAAGGAAATGAAAAGCAAGAAATATTTTATTCGAGATAGCGTGATGTAATTTGGCATCACCACTTAAAAATAATTAACTCTTTAGATTGCTTTTACAATTCACATCGTTGTGGTTTGTTAAAGATGTGAATTGTACAATTATAATGGTTGATGTTGTTCTTATCATCTGTGTTGTGGCTCTGGTGATTATCTATGGACAGATATAAATTGAAAGATACTACTTGTGGATTTCAATTAGTTTGGGCGATATTCTGCTAGGGAGATCGATTATGGATTGAAATAGAATGTTGCCATTTTTGTAGAAATTGTTAGCCAATGCCAGACACTTTATAAAGATGCAAGTTTAATATTATTTTGTAATAATGGTGGTTGTATTATTGACAGTTAGTTTGTTGCTTGAAATGGTTCCTGCCACTTGTCAAGCAAGTCATGAAATATTCAATAATTGTAGTGAAACATGAAGTGACCAATAAGGAAACGTTACATGCCTATTAACTAATTATTAGAATGAAATAAATTGGTTTTTTTAATTCAAAAGTTCTTTTATTGAGAATATTCTCGTTCTCGTTCCTTTTGGACTCAATTCTTTAGGAGAAGATTCTGATTGTATTGAAATAGGTTGAAGAGTTGGCAAGGTTTCGTTTGGTTTCTTTAAATTTTCTTCATTCAATCTATTTCTCAAATCAGAAAGAGAAGTTTGATGATTATTTGAATTGGAAGTATTGAAATTTGGTTTCTTCTTTGTTACATTTGTCATATACGAAAGAGAATAATCTTTAGGTAAGCTCTCTAACTTGAATGGAACAAATTCAAACATTGATTGATTATTTACATTTGATTTGTGAGGAGGATATGAAAGTGAATCATCAAACGTTATTTTACAAGAGGAAATTGATTTGTTTGAATGTTGATGATGATGATGATGTGGTTTCTTTGAAATCTTTTTACATTCAACATGAAATAATGGACTACTATTATGAGAAAGAGGAAAGAGTAAATTATCATCCATAGTCATCTTTTGATTCTTCCAATGAAAGAAACATTTAGGATCACATCTACTTCTAATCTTTCCTGGAATCCTAGAAGTTGAGCATGTTTCATCTACTTGCCACGTTGAAACTGTAAATGGAGGTGGACTAGAGGTAACATCTTGAATATTACATTGATTTGAATTATATGGAGTGTTGTTATTAGTATTGTACATGTTGTTGATGGATTGTTGATCGGGAAGGAGAAGAAGCACATGCATTAAAAGTTGGAGGTGGATATGAGGATGAATAGAATTGTTGTTCGTTGTTGTTGACCATTCATTGACGAGTAACAATTATTGGAATGATCATTTGCTGTAGTACAATTAGTATTCATTATTGTTTGAGAAGAAAATAATTGCTTATTCATCTGCAACTGTGTATAAGGCTGATAAGAAGAACAAGATGAATGGTTTATAGCTAAAGGAGCTACAGTAGATGGTGAGGCAACCATTATTATTATTAGTATAATTAATATTGATATAATTGATAAAAGTATCAATAATAACACAGAGAGTGTGTCGAGTTGTTTTTTTCAAAGAGAATATTCCTCTGCCAGTAGACAATATCAAAAACAAAGTCAGACAATGCTCTAGCCTACTGTCTTTAATAGGCAGGCATGAGTTCTTAAAATGTTAATATCTGGAAAAGGTAATTTTTAGAAAAATGAAAATATGTATGGCCAACAAAGATTGAGGAACCAATCTTGCCTTTCCACAGTTCATGATGAACACTTAAAGTATGGTTCAGAAAAGACTAGTAGCCATATTTGTCACTCAAGATTTAAAATAAGGAAATAAATTTTACATTGTCCAAAATAGTTTTACAACAATACAGCTCCGCAATGCCAGAATGTATCTCATTCACGCAATCATCATGTCTCTTGGATACTATTGAGGTACAAACATGTTTAATTCAAGTTCTTAACTTGAAACATTTGATTTATTGTTTTTAAGTTTCGTGCAAGAAAAAGGATGATTTTCATGAATTAATTCTGGAAATTAACTTCGCCTTGTGAAAAATCTACTGTGATGAATTGTTTCTCATTAAAATTCTCCAGTATATCTGGTGCTTGTTAATAAGTTTTTCAAACAGAGGGAGATATTAATGGTTTTTGGTCAATTATATTCCACTTGAATCTTGCCATTGATTTTACCAGTTAATAATTTATTGATATCTCTGCAAGAAGAGATGAGGCGTTCTCAAAAACCATAAAAGACAAGCACAAGTTTCATCACTATTGAACCTTTTTTGGAATTCGTTTTGGGGAAGTTGACTTGTTACAGACCCATACAGCGATAGTGACATTTTTATCAATTATACAACCTGTTATAATGTATCTAAAAAAAAATGAATTTCTGAAACCTTAATCTCATTTAATTAAGTACCAATCTCATTAAGGATACTGCGAACGTCAGCTGTAGTTTGGTTACATTCAAGGAATGTTGATTGCTTATTGAGATTATCATTGAATTGTCTAGTTTCTATCTAAGGTGGTAATAGAATTTTAGTAAAACAACCATGCTCCAGCCACTTTCAATTTGTCTATGGCTCTGACTGTCTTTTGGAAATAATCAAATTCCTACATGAAGAAAAGATGAAAGTTTGTAATGGCGTTTCTCTGTTGATTATTCCCCCTCTTTCTGAATTCAACATCTTTCACTAATCTGGTATGTAAATGTTTTTCAATAATTGAGAAAGTTTGATTTCTCCTTTGGGATCTTGTTCATCACAGAATTTCTAAGAAGAATAATATGCAATAGATAAACTTTTATCAATAGAATCTATAGTAATTTTGTTGAATAACTCATTTGGCTTGTAATTGTAACGATAGATGAGTTGTAAGGAAGCAATTTGATGATACGAATATCGTAGTAAGTGCTGGTATTATCAAGTAAAGAAATATTTGAGTAACAGCTGCCAATGCAATTTCCTATCATTTTTAAATGGAGTATCGACACAATTATTAGGATACTTTGTACTAAGTGATCATATTGTGGAGATGATTATTCACAAAGCATTGAGGTAATGTTCAAGTTTTGATATGACCCTTTCTTCTATCAAGAATTACAACAGTTTGGAAGTTCATTCCCAAGTTTCTGAAACTCTCTTTATCAAATGGTATTGGAAATAATTGGTTGAGTTCTGATACCCACGATTAGTTAGGAACCATCGAATGATGGCGATACTACTAGTATCATTGTGTAAATTCTGCTTTCATTTCAAGTTTTACTTTACCTGAATATTTCATTAAATTCTCAAGATTCCTGAAAATCAATTCTTAATAAACAAAGTATAAATAATTTATTTGTGTGAAATTAGATTGCTCAAAAGCACAACAGTGCAGAGCTTTGTTAGTATTATGGTCATAAGCACAATGTGCCTACTAGGGGGAAAAAGCCAGCGAGTCATCAAAGAACAGGTTATTCTTCATAACTTGTTCTTCTACCAAAATTGTAACTAAAACAAAACTTCATTGAGCATTTACATAAAAGAGGTAAAATCATCATTCAAAGATTGGTTACCAATGAAATCCATAGCATCCATGGAAAAGTTGCCATCTGTCATACTTGTCTCATTCGATTCTGTTGGTTCAAAAAGGGAAGATGTATCAATAGTAATTAAATCATCAGCAGAACCAGATTGCATGACTTCAGCAGTTTCACATTCTTGTTGTTGTTGACAGTAAGCAAGTTGTTCTGGAGTGCAACCATAAAAGTGTTGGAATAATCTATGTTGAATCAAATGGAAACCAGTTAATTTGTCTTCTTCATCCATTTCGCTATGATGTTTGATTAAAAGGTCAAGAGTCTTCTTGAATGTTTCCATAAGTTTAACCTTCTTTGGATTTGGAGCAGCAACAACTTCTTCAGTAACTACAACTTCAGGAGCAGTTGATGTAGTTGATTGTTCAGTGGTTGTTGGTTCAGTAGATTCTGTTGCTTCAACTTCTTGTTTAACAGAAACTTCCTTGATAGATCTCTTTCTCTTTTTTTGTCCTTCGACAGCCTTCTTCTTTCTCTTTTCTTCTTTTGTTGTTGTTTGTGAAGAAGAGGCAGTAGCAGTTGAAGGATTTAATAAGCCATTGCTTGAATCTCTTTCAGAAACTTTTGGTCTTCTAGCATAAACTTGGAAAGGAGCACTTCTCATAACAAAAACAGGAGTGTTAATATTATGATTGCTATCAGAGAATAATTGTAATAAAAGTCTCCATTTGCTCTTATTGTGGTGGAATGAAACACTACGGAATTTAACCTTATGATTAGCTTCAAAAACACCAAAGTTACCATTTGCTGTAGAAGTATTCTTGAGGGAAATAAGAGAATCATCAATAATTGGCTTGTTATCTTTCTTAATTTCCTTATCACTATCATCATCAATAACAGTGATACGACACATTAAGAGTTTAGGTAATTGTGTTACTTGTTCTGCGTTGACTGAACATTTATAGTGGAGCTTGTATCTCAGACTACTATACATCTTACATGGAGTATCGTAGATTGGCAAGGATTCATCACGAGTTGTGATACCAACACTAATGTTATAACCACTAGCTTGGGCATTATTAGAATTATCCTTTTGCCATTGTCTGGAACCCATACCGAGACCTGCAGAGGAGTCATTAAAGGCTAGAGAATCATCTTCATGATATTCAGATGACTCCATCATTGCCTCTTCCTCTTCTTCCAGCAAGGTATTACCTTCAAAGTTGATTTCTTCTGTCTTGATTGGATCTTGCATCATCTTCGGCTTGTTGGTAATTAGCAGGAGGGAGTTTGGTATTTTTTTTAAGCGACAAATTTTTACAATAAAAACGAATAAAGGGGTTTATTGGAGCAAGAAAAACGCATCACAAATTTTACCTCACAAAAAATGTTGAAGTAAAACTGCGAAGGTTTTTTTCATTTTTGAGTTATTTTTAGGAATTTTGATCAAGATGAATTTTCGGATAAAGCTTTGTTATTGTTCAAAAGGCATTCAAAGAACAATAGCAAAGAGAAAGTCAAATAACTCTCTGTACAACAACAAACAACATCGATACAACACAAAAGGAAGATTGACCAATCACATTGACTGTTTCAAGAAACTGTCATATGAAAGTGCCAATACCCTCCTCTATGTTGTGTCTGGCCCGTAAGCCAGCAATTTATTATTTGTGTAGGAAAGAATCCCTTTAAAAGGGTGTTGTATGAACAAGTGTTGGTGGAATGCCTTTGTGTTGTTGAGCATGAAGTTGCAAGTTAGGAGTTGTAAAATCTCCCATCAACAAACACTAAATTTTTAAGAGAAGATTTGTGCTTGTCGAATGCACCATTTTTTTTTGCTTGTGCAAAGCAGAAAAGGCGCTCAAAAATATTGAGCAACAACAGAGCCTGTGCAATATCCAAAATCTTGTGCACATTCTTGATGAAACTACAATTTATTAAGACATGATGAAAATATAATATCCAGATAATAAACAATGTGCTAGGAGCAAATACTTGATGCTGTCTTTCAATGGCTTGTTGTAGAACATTTCAAACCTAAACTATTTATAATCTCTTACAATGTTCGCAAGACTGCGTGAGATTTCTCTTTCCCGCCAATATTTTCAATGGCAAAATGATTGGATATTTCCAAGATATTCCCATTTGCTCAATAAGAATTTGTTGACTCATCTTTGTTTGTTTTTTGATGGGTTTGTTGAAATCGATACCTGTGGGAGAGTAGATATGTTGGTGAATGGTTGTTTGCCTTATTTCACACTCGCTGATTCAACACAATTAGGTCTTTTATTTGTTCAATTATGAAACTCCTCAAACCACCAATATTCGAATTCTACCATGAGCAATAATTATTGCAATCAACAAGTCACGAATAGAATATTACTGAGACCAAACCTTATCAATCTCATGACGAATCATCTTGTTATTCTTCTTACCGTAAACATATCGAACATAAAGATGAATATCATTTGGAGGAAGTGTTTGATCATCCTTTGGAGGAACCTGTTTAATGAGATGAACGAGGTGAGAAAATTCATCACAAGTTTCTGAATTTTCCATAAATTCCATATCAACAGTTGCTTGTTCTTTGAAATCATTTGGATAGGTTAGAATAATTGTTTCTCTTCCTTGCATTGCTAAAGATCCATTCAAAAAAACCTTCAAATCCTCATCCAAACAATCCTTAATTCCCTCCAAATTTCTCTCATTGTAAAATTTAATATATTCTGTCAATAAATTGGAATAGAATTGAATAGAATTTTCTTGATCTAAAGACATTTTTTATATTTGGTTGTGTAATTAGAAAATATTGAAATTGAAAAGCTTGGGAGAAAAATCAATTCTAGATTTGAAATTCAAACTCCAATTTAAAAGATTAAAATCCGAATCAATTATTCATTATTAATTTATATACAATTGTTGATGTTGTTTTTACAATATTATAATACTATTTACTCGGCGATCAGCAGCCTCACAGCCAAGAATATACAAATTAAAGAAATCCATGGACTTAATCTTTCTCCAACTCGAGCACACTTCCAGAAAATTCCAGCAAAACTAAACCATCAAATATTTTCAAAATTATATATTCCAATTTAAAAACAAGTCCGATATCATCATCAAATTAATTTCCAACTATTATTTTCAACTTGTTTTAAACACATACCCTTGTTTCCGATCATCCAACCAACTAGCCTTGTATGCATGAACATAGGCACTTGTGCACACACACAATACTACTGTAAAAATCAAACTCTCAAAATTAAACAAGGCACTCTAAAACGATCATCAACATTAAATAACCCAAAGATGAAGAACATTAAATTCTTACCATTTTATATTTTTTTTATTTGTTTTTTAAACATTTTCTGTTGCCAACTCGGAAGAGTTTTCAATAAATACCTTTACAAATACACCATCTTCATTTTGCAACGTTGGATAGACGTGTACATAACTATTTACAGAGATTGGCCTTAATCTGACCCTTTCGTCATCATCAAGGAAGGGACTAGCAAATAATTTATCAAAAAAAGAAGAAGGTGAATTATTATTACTTGATGACGATGATGGTGATGATGAAGAATTGGAAAATAATCGAGTAAATAAATATCGGAGTGGTGATGATCGTCCCATGAAAACAAATCCACCCAATAGTGTTGCTATTATATAGAATATTAAATTCCAAAGTGATTTAGATTCCGATGATTGTGATGACGATTCTTCCTCCTCTTCTAAATATTCGTCGTCATCTTCATCCTGTTGATTCGTTAATGATGAAGAATTCATTTTTTTCTCTTATTAATTTGAAATTGTTAACAACATTACAATAAATTTACAAATATCTACTATTCAATGTACAAGTTTGATATAAACAATTTATTTGAATATGATTGATTTAATAATATTCATCATCAGAGTCACGATTTGGATCATATTTACGAACATATTCTTCCTCTTCCTCTTCCTCTTCTTCTTCTGGTGCATCTTGTTGATAATTATTGTCACCATATTGAGGTTCTTCCTCAGCTTGGGTTTCCTCTTTTATTTCGAATGAAACTTTAGTTTCCTTTTCAGTTTCTTCTGGTTTCTTACGACCTTCAAGTCTTTCTTGTTTTTTCTTTTCAATCTTTTCCAATTTCTCCTTAATTTCATCTTCAGTTTTAATAACTTCATCTGGGAATTTTTCCTTAAATTCCTTTGTAATTCTTTCAGCATCTTCCTTATCAATAATAGGTGGCTAATTTTCATAAATCATCATCAATACACAGAATAATAATTATTATTATCAACACTATGCTTTGAATAGAAATAACATACATTTGGACCTCCTTTGTATCCTGCCTGTTGTAATTCTAATAAAAATCTTTCTTCTTCAATCCATTCTTCAGCATCTTCGAATGTCTAAAATGTTAAACATTCAAAATTGATGACAATTATTATCCATTCAGTATGATTACGATTCAATTGTTAATGAAAACATGATAATCAGAATTTACAAAATTGTAAATTAAACATACACCAATAAATTTAGTATCAACAAATAATTGTGGTAAATCATATAAACCACCATTGTATTTTAACATTTCATTAATCTTTTCCGGAACGGTACCCAAATCTATCACTGTATATTTAACTTGATTACTATCCAAGGTTTGAATTAATTTTTTACATTGGAGTGAACGTGATCGGATAGACTTGACTGAATTAGATTCATCAAATATTGATTCGAAACCTACAGAAATATAACTAATGTACACAAAGAGTTCTCCTCTAGTGGTACTACTTTCTTGAGACATTTTTTTGTTGTTTTTAAAACACACATTGACAAGTGATTACATGACAACCTGACTGTTATTTTACTTTTTTAAGAGGAGGTTCTGTATTATCTGTTGTTAATTGTTGTTGATCCTCCCGTTTTCTCTTATCTTCTGAATGATCTTGTTCTTCATTTGATAAATTAGTAGATTCAATTATTGTTGATTTTTCTTCTTCTTGATTTTCTTCAGAAACCTGTGGTGGATGTTTAAAACACCAATCACATTGTAAAACTTTACTTCCTAATCTTTTCCCACGTAATCCCTCAAGAGCTTCCCTAGCTTGATCTAAATTTGCATATTTTACAAGAGCCAATCCGATTGGTAATCCTGTCCTTCTCGAAAGTTCATAATGCAAACTAATAACTTGTCCAAAGTCTGATAATGTATCCGTGAGAGTTTCTGCATCAATATTTCTATCAATATTATTAATAAATAGCACATATCCTTGTACACTTTCCACTGGATGCGTTATTTGTGATTCCGATGCTGCTAAAGAATGTTTAGAATGTTGTTGCTGATGTTGTTGGGGATGATGATTTATGTTGTGATGAGTATTGTGCTGCTGCTGATGATTGATTCTCATTTTTGTATTCTTTTTACCGTTATTTAATATTTCAATTAAAAATGTTTTGTTTTCCACAACAATGAGCCTTACCAAAAACTATCAATGAAGCATAATCGACGATATCGCACAAAAATCACTTAATCATTTGCCAAGATGTTCGTCTCAATATTGAGGTATCTTTATCAGAATGTACACCTTCACAACAACATACCCACATAAAGTCAACTGATAGCGTTTAGGAGTTATTTTTGATCAATAATATTTTTGAGTTGTTTTTCAAATGAATTGTTGAGAGAAAATGCGTTAAAAAAAAGGGACAACACTTTAAAGTTTTTTCATGTTTTGAACACAACTGTTGGAAATATTTAATATTTTGATCATCATCTTCAAAGAGAATACTTGTTGAAACAACATTTAATACTTTATCAATCAAAATATACCATTTACTATCAAAAGAATCAATTTCTTGTTGAGAGTATTCTTCCGAATCAAATATGAAACAATCACCAATTCATGATGAAGCCTTTACAACAACTAATCCATGTATAGAATCGACTAATCCAACAGAAGCATCATCAACACATATGGAAGATGAAGATTCTCTATCGAGCCATTCCTCTTACACAATAATGGAACAAGAAAGTGGTATCATTGACCCAACATCCAATCAATCTTCAATTATTATTGGTGGACAACCTAATTCAGGTGCAAGTGAAGAAGAATTACTTGCCATGATAAGTGATGATACAATTTCTTCTTCCAGTGTTGCAAGTAGTGGAGGTGGCACAATTTTCATTCCAGCTGATATTTATGATGATGATTCTGATGGTGAAATAATTGTGGCAAGCGAAGCTACTTTTATACCAGTTGTGAATCCATCAACTGGTCATTTGAATAATTCTCTTCTTTCTGGAGTACATTTTCCAAACCAAAACTTGTATTTCACTTCTAAAAATGGTACAACCTTTAGGTTTATTCCGTTTTTAGAATTAGTTCAAGAGTTAAATAATGATAATACTTGGTCTAATGTACAATTTACAACAGAGAATCCACAAAACAATTTTGAAAAGAATAATTCTTCAAGTAGTACAACTACTACCAACACTTCTACCAGTAATAGTGATATTGCTACTCGATGTGCTAGTAGTTCTTCTACAAATCAAGATAATATTGTTGTTTCTGATCAAACAACAGCCATAACGACTACCCAAACTGGTTCAAATTCTACATCAAACAAGAGAAAGAGAGATGAAGAAGTTGAATGTGAAAAGAAGGTGAAAATGTCTTCTCTTGAACTTGTAGACTTACCAGTCCATATCAAACTGAAAATCCTAGGTTACTTACACGTTCCATTTATGGAATGTTATAGCAATTATCAAACTTACGAACTCAATATTTCTCGTATTTTTGGTAAATTTAAAAACGATCCTTTTTCCACAATTTATTTAATGTACACAAGCTTGGGCATGAAGTTGAAACAACAACATGGTGGTGTTTTACCAATTGCTAAGCGTACTAAAGATTTGAGAATTCTTGTTGACCCAAAGATTGCCAATCTTGATTTTATTAGTGGGTTTACATATTTGCAAAAGTTGAGCATTTGGCTGACAGATTCTAATTTGATGAATTTGTTCCAAAAGCAAGCTGTTTTATTCCCTAAAATAGTTTACTTGAGTTTGGTGTTATTTAATGATTTGTCTGATACACATTACAGTGAGACATTCCTTAAAATGCCAAATTTGAGAACTTTGCAGATTTTCTCTGATTTGGAGAGATGCTCCATCAAGGCAAAGGTTAACTTGCCACCACGTTTGACAACTTTAAGATTATTGAATTATGAGTTTATTGATTTTTCATTCCTCTGTCATAATACTCAAATTACTTCATTGACAGTTGTTGATTCCTGTAACTTGTCTAATATTGACAAGATATCTTCCTTAACACAACTAAAGAGATTAAAGATCAATGAAGAAGAAACAATGGATGGAAGAAACTTGGATTTGAACGCAATTTTCCAATTGGAAACATTAGAACGATTGTCAATTCCTTTGGTTTCATTCAAATATCGTTTGAATGGGTTGACGAAATTGCACTCTTTACGTATTCATATTGGTGACGATTTAAATCTCACTCAAATTGAGAAATATGCTAATTACATTTTAGAATGTAAGAGCTTGAAGATATTCAAATTTGAAATGTCTGAAGATTGTCCAGCTCAAATTCAAAACAAATTCTTAGACGTTTTATCAAAGCATTCATCTATCGAATATTTAAAGACAAGTTCACTCATTACTTCAAGCCAAGTAATCAAATACATATTCCAGAATAATAGATTCCCTGCTCTTAAAGAGATTGATTTTTCAAATGCTGAAGATTTAACCATTGAACCTTTCAAACTCTTAATAGATACCCAATTGTTTAAGAAACAATTTAATCGAGTAATATTACCAATGAATTTTAACTCTTCAATTGAAGAATGTTTTGGAGCATTGCTTCCAAACACCAAATTCAGTGAAGATTTCAAAGACAGTTACGAATATTTTGATGTTTGTGACTTTGACGATGATGACTCTGATGATGAAGATACACGTTCCATAATTTCTGAACTAATGTCAAATGCTGATGGAGCAAGTTATTATGATGACGATTCTGATTCTGAGGACGATCAACTTTTGGAACATTTAATCGGCCACTAAATCTGCAAATATTTTGCAGATTTGAGAGAAACTAGAGTTATCACACCTCTGAGTGTGAACATACGATTTTTGCAGAGTTATTTTAAATTTTAATAGGAAATAAACAAGTAAATATCAAATGATTGGTATTACTTAATACTTTCAATACATGCATTAGTATCAGTAATATCAAAATTGAAGATGTTAATTTTTAATAATAAAAAAATGAGTGAAAGTAAAATTCGTAAAATTGAACAAGAACCATCATTGGAAGAAATGCATGACGAAGGAGAAGAAGAATGGGAATCGGAGGAAGAAGATTTTACTTCTAGAAATTCATCACAAAAAATACCTAATGAAAGCACAGTTATAAAACCATTTCCACCATGTTAGTATCATCATCATTATCAAAGTATTTATTGAATAATAATAGTGAAATTAAAAAAGCGAGCTCCACCAAAAGTTGGAAATATTAAAAAGAATGATATATTTGTATCGAGGAAATCTAAATATCATGCATTATTAACTAGAGGAAAAATGTTATTGGAACAAGGAACGTTACAAAATAATTTTATTACAATTCATGGATTAGGAGCTGCTATTCAAACAGCAATTGACCTAGCTTTAGATTTACAGACTTATTTTGGAGGAGAATCGAATTTAACTTTTAATATTAAGACTGATACAGTGCCACTAGTGGATGATTTTTATTCCAGTCACTTGTCGAACGATTTTTACAAAACAAGTCAAGTAAGGTTTAACTCTGCAATTCACATAATTTGTACTAGAGTCAAAAAATAGAGAAATAATAAATAGTTTATTCAACATATGGATGAATATCGCCTGGAATAGCTTGACCAATAACCAAGCCAGTGTTTGAACCCAAACAGATACCCATCAACAAGAAGAAGGTCATAATTGTACCAGCAGTTTCCTTTTCATGATCGTCAACAAGACTTGGACCATACATCATACACAATGATGAAAGATAACCATTTGTCAAAGCAACAGCTGAGATAGCCAAAAGTGGAACAGCATCATTGAAAGCATCCAAACCAACAATGCTTGGCTTGTACATGAAAACGAATAATGGAACCAACAAGAGACGAACAAAGATTGGAGCAGCAACCCACTTACGATTGAACATGACAATCCAACGTGGAGCAGATCTACCAATAAAGTCGAAAATGTTAAAGCTAGCTCCAATCAAGATTGGCAACCAGTCCTTCATAACAGTTCCTGTATAATAAGTTGGTACTGAGACAGACAAACCTGGGAAAACTGAAAGAGTCATCCAAAATACTGTCATGACGAGACAAGCTTGAATCCAAATCTTTTTGAAAACTGTGAAAATTCCAGATTTTTGTGGTGTACTTGTTGGAACCAATGTGGAAACTTCGTCATAGGATTGTGATTGATCATTAATGGAGGTCTTTGGCTCAGATGCCTTTTGCAAATAATGTTGAACGAATGGAGTTCTCATAATAATAATGAAAGTAGCAATACAAGCAATGATAACCAAAGCACAGACAAAGAAATAAACAGCAGCTGAGATAGTCATAGTTTGAATTGGGACATGCTTTTTGTTTTGTTCAATGGTCAATTTGGTGACAATTCTCAAGAATGAACAAGCAACACCAGCAATACCGTTACCAGACATGACAGCTTGTGTGTAATTTGGAGGTAAAACACCAGCAAAACCAAAAATACCACCTTGTAATAATGAAGTACACAAAGCAGCCAAAATAATCAAAACAATTGTAACTGAAAATCCAGCAATGCCATTAACTCCTGCAAAACCTAAAATTGGAACAAGGATCAAAATGAAAAATGTTAAAACGTAAGCAGGAATCATTTTCATTCTCAATGATAATTTAGATCCGAATTTAATCATAAATAATAAACCCAATAAATTAGGTACTGAATATGCTACACTGAAATATAACATTGTATTTGGGAAATATAAAGCACTGAAATAGTCAGGTGCTGAAATAAAAGCATTCCAAGGGAACAAAACTCCTGTTCCTTGTAATAAGAATATTAAATATACCAAGTTAAATTTATCCTTAGGCGCTTCATCTTTAGTAGCACCAATATCTTGATAGAAAACTGGTAATTCTTCCTTTGTATCCATTGTTATTCCAAAGTAAATGTCAAAAATTGGCTCGATCTCAGCAAATTAGAGAATATAATAAATTAATAGCAACTATTAACGGTTAGTGTGGTGATGATGGTAATAATAAAAATTGCAAAATATATTGATGATGAGATGATGATAATTCTCTCTCGCTCCGAAAATCTCGCAATTTTTTTCTTCTCGCAAAAATGCCTCAACACCAACTCTCAAATATTTTGTTGAGAAGTAAGTGGGCACCAAACGATGAAGGCTTTATTATTTGAGCGCGCTGAAAATCCCAACAAGAGCCTTGAAAAAGAGGCGACAGAAACAAGATAAGGTTCTCGGAGTTGGGAAGGAAGTACTAATGTTGCTAGCGGAGGATTAAGGAAGCAGAAAATCATGGATTAGATCATCACAAATTGAAGGTAGGGAGGAATTATACAAGTGTTTAGGAAGGTAAGAGCAGTTTGTTGGGAGACAATCCTATTTTCTTGTTTGATTCATAAAGATATTGTAAAAATATTTTAATTTTGAAACTTTTTATAGAGCTATAGTTTAATCTTCATCTTCAATAACAATGAAACCAAAATATTTCAAATTCATTGCTAAAACTCCTGAATCAAAAGTTGCATTTGTTAAATTACTACTAGTTGTGTAGAGTTTTCCATGGGTAGGATTGACCTCACTATTTGAAAAATAAATTGTTTCATTTGGAGTTTCTTCTGAACTTTCGAATATTTCAATAAAACTTGATGCCAAACTTGCTGCCTTTGAGCTAGTTTTCAAAACAGAATTATAGGCCAAATCCTTTGTAAACATCATTTCAATAACTTTCCTTGCCTCCTCTTTAGAAACATGATTAAATTCAGATCCATCTGAAACATCTTCCTCTTCTTCATCATCATAATAATCATCATCATTTTCATCTTTTGGTTTGCTTGGATATAACAATGGAAATAGAATTTTAGGAGGTGGTAAAGTAGAAAAATTAGTTAAATGTTTTTTCAATGTTTTAATCAAAACTGAATTATTCCAATCTGATAGCTGTTGAATAGTATCCATTGAATTAATCTCACAATGAGTTTTACCACATTTTCTTGATGATCGGAGCGTGAGGGCAGTTGATGAATGGTGAGACATTTTTTTAATGTTGTAATGAATGCGTTTTTAGAATTGAGTGAAAAATCAAATTAATTCACCAAGATTAAGATTTGAAAATCAGATTTGGGCTATCTTAACATTTGTAAGGATCATTGTTTTAAAATGCAAGTTGTACGGAGTTAAAGTGATTCGGATCTTACTAAATTAATCATGTGCCAAATTTATTGTAATAAGCAATAATTAGAATTAAAAAAATGCTCAAACAACTCAACCCTGCCAAGTCTCGTGTCTTCGGAATGATGAAAACTTGCAACAAGTCATCAGTATTCTTTAATAATTTGATTAAATCATCAACTGGTAGTACTACTATTGTAAATATTAGAAATTTGACAACAGCTGTTGAAGTTCCTTTTGGAGATCATTTAGCAGTGTTTAAGCCTCTCACTCAGGAATATGTAGATCAGGCAATTTTATTAACTTGTCATACATTTTCAGAGGCTGAACCAATTAATAGAGCACTGAAAGCTACACCACTTGATATGTTTCCTACAGCCAAGCATTTTGTTACAAATGCTGCAAAGGAAGGATTGGGACATGTTGCAATTGATAATCAAACTGGAATGGTGGTTGCTGTAGTTTATAGTGAGGATTTTGTGAAGGCTCATTCCGATAATTTTACTCATTCTGAAAAGTATGCAATTTTGAATTCTCTTTTCGAACAATTGCATTCTCAATATTTCAATTCAGAACATTCTCAATTTGATGAAGATTATTTTTCTAAGAAGGAACATTATGGAGAAATTTTGCATGTTATTATTGCTGGTACCTATAATTTTTACAGGTCTAAGGGATTGATTCGAGAACTAGTAAAAACTCACTTGGAACATTGTAAGGCAAAAGGATTTAAACATGCGATGGCTGAGTGCAGTGGAGAATATTCGAGAAGAGCATTCGAAAAATTAGGATTTGAATCAAAGGCCAAAGTTTTTTACAATGATTTCAAAGTAAAAGATAGGGTAACAGGCCTTTTCCAAAGACCATTTCAGGATAAGATTCCACAACCTCATGTTTCAATGGACATGGTATGGAAACACAATTTGTAGGAATTATGCCTTAGTAAATAAAGCTATAAAATTCATAAATTATTATTAATCTTCCCAAGACATTGTAAAGAATTGAGAATGTTGAGCTTCTCTGCTTAACCTTTCAAAAGTTGTTCTAAGGGTTTGATGGTTTGGTGAAGAGCACTAGCTTCTATTAATCACTTATTGTTTATTTTTCTTTCTTCTTTCATTGGTGTTGGAAGTTGGTTCAGCAGAGCCAAAGAAGGAGGAAACAGCTGCTCCAATTCCACCAACTACTGTTGAAGAGTTGTTTGTTGCATTGTCATTCAGTCTCGATGAATTAATATCATAATTGGTTGAAATTTCCACAAGCTTATCTGAAAGTAATTGAATTTGATGTTCGTAGATAACTTTAGAAGATTGTAACTCTTCAGATACACTATCCATTTGTTGTTGAATTTGAGAGATTTTCAATTTCAGTTTTTCTTCTTGGTCCTGAGCTTTTTCTAAATCCATAATTGCCTGTTGGTATTGAATTCTATATTGAACAGTCTTCAAGTCACAAACTTCAATTTGTCTCATCAAGTATTCAATTTGCTTAGTATACTTGGCTTCCAATTCCTTCTCTCTACTAATTTCTGCATGTGAGAAAATCTCTTTATCATTTGTTGGCTTTCTAATGCTAATGGCTGATGATTTAGTGTAGGTAGAGTTTGGAGTTGATGGTTCACTAGTGGTACTACTAATTGGAGATGATTCATCAGTATCCTTGGTTTGAATAATAGATTTTTCAACAGTGGATGACCTTTCTACTTGTTTTGAAAGTTTTTCATTTAACTCATTAACCTTTCGTATCAATTCCTTGATGGATTGGTTTGTGTAATTTCTATAACTCTCAACAGGATCATTACCAGAAGCACTGTTATTGATACTGAGATTCAATTTGGAAACCAAATTCACGGTTTGATTCAATTCTGTTGTCATTCTATCATTGACAAGCTTCAAGTTGTTTTTGTACTCTTCATTTTGCTTCTTGAGGTTATTGATAATAATTGATTGTTCCTCCTTTTCTTTTTTCAATATTTCAATTAGAGAGTACAAATCATTCATCTTGACCTTCATGACTTCAGCATCTCTCATTGTGAAATCACTACTAGATAGATTGAGTAGATTATTTTTCATATAGTTGGATGATTCATTTCTCAAATGGTTAATACTCTCTTGGTTATTGTAATAGAAATTAAAGACAGTATTGTTGATAGTATTGTTGTTTCCAGTGAATGAATTATTGACTTGAGTATTTGTAATATTTGTAGATTTGACCTTTGACGATAGAATAGTTTCATAATCAACAAGAGCACCTCTAGAATAATTATTTGTGAAATCCTTTTCACATTTTTGTAAGCCATTGTGAATAAGTAGGAGATTATCCAACAATCCTAACATTTGTGAAAGTGATTTGATTAGTTTGTCGTTGATATTTTTGATAAAAGGAGGAACAAAATTCTTTACATTTTCCTTCAATAACAAATTGGACAAAATGTCACAATAATCCTTAAATCCGTCCTTAATGCTTTGCAGGACATATTTACATTCTTCTCTAATAGAGAAGTTTCCACTTGAGGAATTATTACTCTTACTATTTTTAATCTTGGAAATGAAGTCTTGTGCATTTAGTGAATCATTTGGAGGTGAGCCAGCACTAATATTCAGACTGTTAAACACCCTCTTGATTTGACTATTGTTTAGATATGTCTCTAACACTTGGTAATCTTCAACATCCAAAATACTCAAATAAAAAGTATTAATAAACGTTTCAAATCGAGAAAATAGAGTATTTAAATATTTAAGTGCCAGAGTAGCATTGGTATTTCTCATATAAATAAAACCTTCAAATTGAGTAAAATCTTCTTCACTTTCGAGTTGGCAATCTTCCAATTGTGAGCAAATTGTCAAGTAGAGTAAACATTTACATTTGTAATTGATAATTTCTTTACAGGTCTTAAAAATACAAAAGATGATTTTCTTGTCCATTGTTTGTGCCTTTTCTTCTTCCTCTTTAGTGAGGTCAAAGCTGACTGTAATCTCATCATTTTTCAAATACTTTAAATAAAGTTCACAATATTTGATTAATTTGGCAAATAAATTAGGGAATGTGGAAATATCTATTGTAGTATTCATCCTAGTGTTCAATAATTTGATAATATTTGCCTGTGTATTCGATAATTTGTTCAAATGTTGAATTTTTTGTGGAATAAATAAATAGGTGCTACTAGTACATTTTGAAAGGTTTCCTAAAATTGCAATTAAATTTTCAATTAATTCAATTTCAACTGGGTTACGTTTAAAATTAGAAACATTCAATAAATTAAATTCGTGGTGTCTTGTTTCATCAAATAAAACCTTTCTATTTACATAAGTTTCAAGATTTGTTATCTCTTCATGTTGTTGATAAGTATAGTTTCTAATGAAACTTTCAGAATCCTTTAAACTCTTCATGTCTGTCTTTAAATTTCTCATCTTATCCTTCAAGTGGTCTTTTTCGTTTTGGAATTTCTTTTGATTTTCTTCAATATTAGTTTTCAAAGAGTGAATTGCAGAATCCTTTCCATAAATTGAGTGTTGTAAATCACTGATCGTATGCTTGAATTTGGCCAAGGTTTTTTCATGTTCCTGTTTTAATTCAAATAAATGAATGTGAATGCTTTCATTCTCTTTAATTTTAGATTCTAGCTCCTCTTTGATAATTTCTACTTCGGTTTCTTTTTTTGGTTGTTGAGTTTCTGAAGATCCAAATAAGCCAGAAAAAAAGGAAGATTGACGAGTTGACTTGACCTTGTTTAACTGTTCCTCTAAATCAAACATTAACTGAGCCATTCTCTTCTCCAATCGTTGATTATTAAATTGTAAAATGTCATTCTCTTCAATTTTTGTTTTTAATTCATTTTCCTTTTTTTCTAATTCTAGTGAAATTTGTTTCCACTTTTGCTCTTCAGTATTTACAACTTTCTTCCATTTAGAATACTTTTGTTTATATTTTTGAAATTCCTTTACAAGTTTTTCATACTTGTCCTTTGAGAGTGCAACAATTTGCAAATTATTTCCGGAATTATTGTTTGCACCATTATTACTACTACCAGTACCACTATTACTACTAGATGAAGAATTATTCATACTTGTTGGAATATTGGCCAATGATGTGGGAGATGATGATGGATCCATCGCCAAATAATTAACAATCGGTGATGATGACTCTGATGAATCTAATGGTGATGACATCACGACCGAAATGTCTTGCTTGCAGGAGTATAGGATTGCAATCAAGATATTTTTTAATTTAGCTAACCAAATAATCACGTATTCTAATGGCAAGTAGAAGAAGAGAATTATATTGATATGGAAAGGTTATTAAAATATGTTAATAACAATAACAAAATAATTCATGATCGTAATATTCAAAAATTGAATTGATCAATGGAATGGCAGAAAAAATAGTCCATAGTACTCTTTTACATCACATTACCTCCAATTAATTTTAATAAATAATTAATAAACCACTTCAATGAGATCAAAATTAATTTTATTATTCATCATCAACTATCTATCAATGGTAAATCTTCCTCCATACAACAACAAGTCCTCACCAACTTCACAGCCAATAATATTTTTAGCTTTAAATTGGTGGTTGTAAAATTAACGATAATTAAATTCAAAAAAAAATACTTAAAAACAAAATCCTACACAAACAACAAGAAATACTCTGCGATCACAATGTCTGACAACGAATCCGACTATGAAGAAGAAAATTACGACGAGGAAGAGGAGGAAGAAGAAGAAGATAACTATGAACCTGCTCAAAAAAAATCTAAATCATCAAAAAGCATGTTTATTGATGACGCTGCTCAGGAAGATGATGAAGACGAAGAAGAAGAGGGTGAAGAAGACTTTCACCAACAATATAGAAAGACATCGGTTTCCGATCTTCCACAACCATCTGCACAAAGAAAAAACATTATGGCTGATATCGAAAGAAGATATGCAGGTGCTGATGACGAGGATGAGGATGATGAAGTATATAACGATACTGTAAGAATTGCTCAAAAACAACAACCAAATCTTCCAACACCTGAGGATCCAAAATTATTTTTAGTTAAATGTAAACAAGGAAAGGAAAAGGAAGCTGTCATGACATTATTACAAAAACACTTCAGTGTGAAACATTCACCAAACAAAAAAGATCGTCTTCTAATTACATCAGCTTTGTTTATTGAAGGTTTCAAAGGAAAGATCTATATTGAAGCTCAAAAAGAAGTTCACGTAAGACATGCTATTGAAGGACTTAGTCATTTGATTTATGAAAGTGGAATTAAACTTGTACCATTGAAGGAAATGCCTGATGTCTTGAATGTGAACCAACTCTCAACAAAAATTCAAGATATTTCTGTTGGAAAATGGGTGAGAGTTAAAAGAGGTACATACAAAGGAGATATCGGAAAAGTCCATGATGTGGATAAAGCTAGAGGATATTGTGTAGTTGTACTTGTACCAAGAATTGATTATACTGGACAAAGTTCTGGTAAACGTCCACCACAAAGACTCTTTAATAAGGAACTTCTTCCACAAACTGAACAAGAAAAAGTTGAAGATGCAAAGGATCAAATTACTTATAGTGTTTATCAAGGAAACAAATTCCATGACGGTTACGTATATAAGCACATTCACTTAAAGTCTTTGGAAACAAAGGATATCATACCAACTAATAGTGAACTTCAAATTTATTATCAAAATGAAAGTCCAAGTACTGCTATTTCGTTATCAAGAAAAACATATTTCAAGAGAGGTGATAATGTACGTGTTATCAAGGGTGAATTGAGAGGAATGGTTGGTCAAATTACAAATATTGATGAAGAATCTCAAGTAATTACAATGCTTCCAAAGAGTAATGATATTAACACACCACTTCAATTTACAAGCAATCAACTTCAAAAACACTTTTCTGTAGGTCAATTCTGTAGAGTTGTAGGTACTGGTAAATGGGAAGGAGAATCTGGTTACATTGTCAGAGTTAGTGAAGATGATGATAGTATTGTCTTGTATAACGAAGTAAGAAGATGTGACATGAATGTGTACTCGAATGAAATCCAAGAAACAACTACTGTTGCCTCAGAGAACAAACTTGGTAACTATTCATTATTCGACATGGTTCGTCTTGATTCACAAACTATGGGTGTTATTGTAAAATTTGATTCTAATAAGAACACATCTGATGCTCAAGTTCAAGTTGTAGATAATAATGATGTACTAAGACAAGTTAAATTACAAGAACTAGGAAGAAAGCAAAATACTAAAGCTGGATACAAAGCTCCTGATAAGAGTAAGCATCTCGTTGGTATTAGTGATACAGTTAAAGTCATTGATCCAACATCTGTACATTTTGGAAGAGAAGGCGTTGTTAAGCAAGTTTTTAGAAAATTCCTTTTCTGTTGTTCTATTGATTTAATTCAAAATGCTGGTATTTTTGCAGTCCCAGCATCTCATTGTGAATTGAGAGGAGCAAGAAACAGACAAATACTGAACTCTCAAACATCTGGTGCTGCTGGTAATACTACAAATAAGAGAGGGTTCGTATTTACAAAGAGAAGAAGAAACCATCCATTCACAAACAAGACAGCTATTATCACTAAAGGTCCATACAAAGGATACTTGGGTATTGTTAAGGATGCCACTGATACCACTGCTCGTATTGAACTTCACTCTCAGAATAAGATTATTAACGTTGATATTTCTTGGATTTCTTTGCAAGACGAAAAGGAAAAGAGAAAGGATACTTATCAAACAGTTTCTACACCTTATCACAATTCTGGGGCTGCTACACCATTCATGCCACCTTCAACTCCTTGGGACAATAGAGATTCATCCAAAACTCCAATCCATACATCCCTTGGTCATGAAACTCCAATCCATCGTCCAGAAACACCATCCCGTAGTGGTGATGCTTGGAATCCTCGTAAACCAAATACTCCAATGCACGATTGGCAAGAAACAACAACTCCAGGAGGTGTACCATCCACTCCACATGATAATTATACAGTCAATACTCCAGGTATTGGCATGAATCCAATCACTCCAGCTTACACTCCTGGTGTAGGTGCTCCAATCACTCCTGGAATTACCACTCCAAATACTCCACATGGAGACAACTCATACTCATACCACCCAATTACACCTGGTATTCAAACTCCAAATCCAGTTACACCTCACGAATCTTACAATTCAATTTCAACTCCAGGAGGTGTATTCCAAACTCCAAATCCTGACATGTATGGTTATGGTTCAGTTGTTACACCTGGAATGGGACATTCAGTTTCCACACCTTATGGTACACCTGGTATGATGCATCACCCAACTACTCCAGGAATGATGCACCATCCAACTACTCCTGGCTTTATTGGTTATCCTGGTATGCACCCAATGACACCTGGTCTTATGAATCCAACTACTCCAGGTATGCATCCAATGACTCCAGGTATGATGAATCCTACAACACCTGGAATGCATCCAATGACCCCTGGAATGATGCACCCATCCACTCCAGGTATGCATCCAATGACACCAGGTTCAAATCCAATTACTCCAGGAAATCATTATGACGATGACGAGTAAACTCTCCAATTTTATTGTTCAATAACTAAGATAATCTAGAATAAATCTTTAAATTAATCATCTAATAATAAGGCAGCTTCCAAAGTGTCATATTCTATAAGAATTTCATCATCGTCCAGTTCAATATTGTTTGCTAATTTCTCATTCGTTTCCTTAATTTGGTTTGCAATTGTTCGTGTAAAAATAAAATCTTCATCTGTAAGATCTGAAATGAATGGCTTCTTTCTTTTCATTAATTCCAATTCATTTTCCACAGTTTCATTTGATTTGGTTAATTCTTTTGATTTTTCATCCTCATCACAATCTTTAGACATTTCAAATAAATTTCTTTTATAATCCCTCTTCTCTAAATTCCAACAATAATTGGTAGGTTTAGAATTTTGATCACTACTATTGGAAATTATCATTCTTTTAAATATTGTTTCCGAATGATTGATCGAGGCATCCTTTACATTTTGATTTTTCTTCATCATCAACTATGAAATTGCATTCAAAAAAGCCTTTTTATTTCATCTAGCTTTTAAATTTGTTTTTTTGAATTTTTAAAATTAAAAAATGTTGCGACATAACAATAAGCGAAAGAAGAGAGTATTTATTGACTATTCAAAACGTAAAAAACAAAGATATTTCCTATTGGAATTTATACCCCTTTCTACATATCATGATCCACAAGCTCTTGCTCGGAAACAAAAAAATAACGAATTTGAAAAATCATTTATTGGAAATATTACTCCCGATAGAGTTTTAAAACAAATACAAATTTTAATTGAGGAATGGTTTGGATTGTATTCACTTGCTCATGCAATGTTTTCTAGGTTTTATCATAAATTTATTTATTTCAATGAAAAGACAGGCTTGGCTATTTTGGCTTGTCCACAAAAATTATTTTCCATCATGACAACAGTACTCTCCCTGATGAAAATTTCAACAAACAATGAAGTATATATTTTGAGAACAATGGCAACAAGTGGATCGATTAAGAAATGTAAGAGAGCTGCTGCTCAATATCAATTAAAGTGGATAAACGAAAAAGGTCAACTTGTTAGTGATATTAAATCATTCGAAAATATGACACCAATTTCTTTCACTTATAATGAAATGGCAGACGATGAAGAAATAGGACCAAGCTCATCAACATTGGAAAATGAAATGGATGATGATGATAATAGAAATAGATTTTTCACTCTCTCATCTACAGAAGCTATTTCAGAATTTATTCAATTATACACAAAGAATAAATAATTATTACATTACACAAAAAAGAGCAGTTCCACCTTTTTCAAATTTTGAAGAGGAAGGCACACCACTGATTGCTGTTCTGCATACAGGACATTGAGTAGCAGTCTGATTTCCAGAGCTAGCCCATTCAGTGATGCATTGTTCACAGTAAATGTGGTTACAACCCAATTTAACAGGTCTATTAAATGGCTGCAAACAAATACTACATTCAGCTTCGCCCAACTCGGTCAATTCAGAAGCTGAAACTGGCCTTCCAAATGGGCAGGTAGGTGAAAAGAGATTCTTACAAGTAATGATCAAGTCAAACACCAATGAGATGGCTCCTCCAACCTTGAATATTCCATAAATTACAAGAACAATGATTGCAAATATTTGATTATATGAGCCTAATAAATATCTAACCCAAATATTAGGAGGAAGGGAAATTCTATACAATTGTGTGAATACCTCTACTATGGCCAAAATTCTTCCAACTTGAATTGGCTTTACAAATGAAGGTAATATCACCACTATTAAATGCTTTAAAAGCATGCCAGTAAATTTTACAATAGTATCTACAACAAAAACAAAGAATAAACAATCAAGAAAGGTAACTAAAACGTCCTTTTCATCAATAATAGTTGTTGAATATGCCATAAAATTCCAAATTTGATATTGAGAGAAGAATAAAAACATCACTCCAATTGATACTGCAAGAATAAAGCCATTCAATAAAAGAATGAAAATTTTTCTTGCAGTTTTCAAGCTCACTTGTTCCTTGAGTTTGACATCTGAGCTAATGGTTGTAATAATAACCCAAATTGAGATCAACACGCCAGTATAGTGCCAATACATTAACAAGGCAAGTGGTAACACAACCAGTGGCAGAATTCTAAACGCGAAAAATGCCAAATCTCTAAAATTGATCTCCAGTCTTCTTCCAGTAGTTGGTTGAGTATTTGTATTGTTATTTTGAGTTGCATCTCCTCCTTGATTATTACTATTATTTTGATTGGTTTGATTGTTTTGAAATTGTGCTAATAAACTTGACAAATTTTGTCCACCCAAACTCTGCATTAAAAAATCATTTCTAGAAACATTTAAATTCTGATTATTATTATTAGTGGTCAACACATTCGGCTGTACAGGATTGTCATCATCCACAACTCGATTATTTAAAGAATCGTTTCCTAATAATGAAGAATGATGCTCATCACCACCATCTGTTGAAGAAGATAAAACAGGATCGTGATGGTGAGTCATATCATCACCAAGTGCTCCATTCACCGAACGATTTTCCTGCAATTCGTGATTGTTAGCCTCATCATGATGACTACTCATTTTTTTAAATCGTGGTTTGATATTGCATTAATTTAATCACGACATAGGTTGTAAAATATTATATGGAAATGGTAATTTAGTATCATCTTTCTTATTTAATTTTCTCAATTCTTCATTTGCTTGATCCATACAGTCATTTGCTTGTTCAATATTATTTTCAAACATGTTCATTAATTCACCTTGTTCTTCTACTTTGGATTCAAAGGCTGTTGAGTAAACTCAGTACTTTTGTAAGATTGGTTAGTTTTCCATTTGAAGAATAATATAAAACCCATCAAGCTTTAAACAAAATCGCCGAAAGGAATAACCAAAGCCACTACATGGACCAATTTTCAAGCAGTAGATGCATTGGAGGGATATCAGCACAGATTTAAATTCTCCCATTCTGTTTTATAATCGGGATTTGATGTTTTCTCTCTCAACAATGTTTTAATGATTCTTTTCTTTGGTGCTGCTAAATCATCAAATAATTTTCGAAACGGTTTTTTTAAAATTTATAATAAAACACAAAAAAATGTTCAAGAGAGCCTCATCATCACTCCTCCGTTCTGCCTTCACTACCCAACAACAAAGATTCTTCTCTACTCAAAGCAGCCTTTTGCAACAAAAGATTACTGCTACCTTGTTCCCTGGACACGGTATTGGTAGGTTTACTTTTAGTTTCTAGTTGTATATACATTGTTTTTGTATTATTTGATGTTTGTGATGGTATTAATATTATAATATTGACAAAACTTGTTCCGTAAATGGATATAATATTGAATCCAAATTAATATTTACTACTATTCAACATATCTATGAACATTCAAAATTGACGAACCTTCATCAATCAATTTATTTCAGGTCCTGAAATTTCTGCTGCTGTTGTTAAGATTCTTGATGCCGCTGGTGCTAATATTTCATGGGAAACCCACGATATTGGTGTCCCACAACCTGGAAGTGTTGACTTGATTTCTCCAGAAGCTCTTGCCAGTGTCAGAAAGAACAAGGTTGGTTTGAAGGGTCCTTTGGCTACACCAATTGGTAAAGGATACAGATCTTTGAATATTACTTTGAGACAAGCTTTGGAACTCTATGCCAACGTTAGACCAGCTGTCAGTATTCCAGCTATTAAGACTGGTTATCCACACGTTGATGTTGTCGTTGTCAGAGAAAACACTGAAGGTGAATACTCTGGTTTGGAACACGAAGTTGTCCCAGGTGTTGTTGAATCATTGAAGGTCATTACTCAAAAGTCATCTATGCGTATTGCTGAATATGCTTTCAGATATGCTTCTGAAAACTCTAGAAAGAAGGTCACTGCTGTCCACAAGGCCAACATGTAAGTTTTTTTTGTTTAACCTTAATTGTAAACTAACTTTAATTTAGCATGAAGATGAGTGATGGTCTCTTCTTGGAATGTTGCAGAGAAGTTGCTAAGAAATACCCAAATATTAAATACGAAGAAGTCATTGTCGATGCTTGTTGCATGAAGCTCGTTCGTTATCCACAAGAATTCGACGTCTGTGTCACACCAAACTTGTATGGTGATATTTTGTCTGATTTGTGTGCTGGTTTGATTGGTGGTTTGGGTTTGACACCTTCAGGTAACTTTGGTGAACATGCTTCAGTTTTCGAAGCTGTCCACGGTACTGCCCCTGATATTGCTGGTCAAGATAAGGCCAACCCAACTGCTCTCTTGTTGAGTGCTTTGATGATGTTGAGACACTTGCAAATGCATGACACTGCTGCTCGTATTGAAAAGTCTGTCATGAAGGTTCTTACTGAAGGTAAGGTTTTGACTGGTGACTTGGGTGGCAAGTCTACTTGTTCTGAATATACCAACGAAATTATTAAGAATCTTTAAATATTAAAACTAATATAATTAATTTATGTAAAAACATTTTTGCAATTATTATTATCTTACTCTGTAATTACAACAGAGAATAATTATCTCAATTCTTTTAACACAAATTAAAAAATGACAAAAACAGATTTACCAACAGTCACCTCTAGAAAGGATGCCAAAAATTCGGAGAGCAATTCCTTTTCACCATCAACACTTTTTAGTATTAGAGAAGTGGCAGAAATGACTGCCTATGGAATTTTCTTTGGAGCTGTATATGGAGGAACACGAGGATATTTAAATATGAGAAATATTAAAATCCCAACAGCAACCCTCGATAAGATGAGAACTAATTTATTCTACAGAAAACAAATGAAGGAAAAGCAAAATTTAAAGGAAAATCCACCATCACCAAACGAATTTAATCCAAATAAGAGCAGCCAAGATAATGTCAATACAGAATATGATCCACAATCGACTCGAGTTGATAGAAAACATATTATTTTGGCTCACTTGTTTCATCAGGCATTTAGATTTGCCACAAATGTTGGATTATTTGCATTCTCATTTTCATCTATTGATTTATTATTGAGAAGTAAGAATGTTTTCAATTGTTACTATTCAAACGACGATGAAAAGGACGAAAATTCGCTCAAATATCAAATTCAATCAATTTCGGGACAAATTGCCAAAGTTACACTCACAGAGGATCAATTAAAAACCATTGAGGAGAATGATTTTTTAAAGGAGAGAGTTAATCAATTGAATATTTTACATAAACCAATTGCTGGAACTGTTTCAGGTGGAGTTTTTGGTTTACTGGCATCAGTTCCTAATTTATTTATGGGAATTGGTACAGCTTCTGGAGCTCTTTCACTTACTATTGCCTCAATTGGATATGGATTAATATTTGGAACATTATCAGGAATGTGTTTAATACCATTGCAAAGTTTTTATATGGTTGAACGTTTTAAAGCATATCAACAAGTTGAAACTAAAAAAGAGGATGAAGTTGAATTGGCTTTACAACAAGAAGAAGATGGTATTGAATCTGAATTATTGAAAGAGATTTCTAAAAAGTCCAAAGTCAGTCTTCAAGCTTTCATCAATGAAGAAGAAACTTTTTTGAATCAATTAGAGAAGGTTTCTGAAAAGATTAAGGATATTAAATTGAATGATGATGAGGAAATAGATATTTCAACAAGACAACAACAAGAAAGGAAATAAACTTTCAATTTCTTCAACAAAGTTTTTGTAAATTTTACAGTAATTGAAAAAAATGTCTTCAATTGTTGAATCTATTGCTAGTTATAAAGTAAGCTCCGTACTCAATAAGAATAATAAAGAATTCGGAAAACAATTCCTATTTGATGGAAGTGATGAAACTTGTTGGAATAGTCATCAAGGAAAACCACAATATATTTATTTGGAATTTAAAGAACCTGTTCAAATCAACAAGGTACATATGGTCTTTCAAGGTGGATTTGCTGGAAAGGATGGTCAATTCTTGATTGCTAATGGAAATGAAGAATTATCACTCCAATCCGATTTCTATCCTGATGACATTTCAACTGAACAGGTATGTTTTGATTATTAAATCATCGGAATGAATATATTGACATGTAAATAATAATAATACATTGATTTGGAATTTAGATATTCGATTTGGGAGCCACTTGTACCAAATTGAAAATTATTTTCAATGATTCAGCAGATTTCTACGGAAGAGTGACGATTTATAAATTGGATTTTAGTTAAATATTCTTCTTATTTTCATATTTATTATTCATGATGGAAATAATTGAAATTCGAATAGGCTTTGAATACGAAATTAACACTTTGATGATGGCCACGTAATTATTCTTGTTGTGGAAATTATCTTTGTAACTGTTGGAGGATTTAAAAGAAAAAAATGTCTGCAATAGTTTCCATGTTGGCCGATGTTTTGATGATTGTCGGACCATGTGCTGGTTATATTGATCAAATTAGACAATTTGTGAATACTAAATCAAGTGGCGGATTCAGCAAATTCATCAGTTTGATTTTGCTTATTGCTAACATTCTGTATGTTTGATGATGATATAATACTCATGTTGGAATTGTTAATATTTCGGATGATAATAGTCGTTGCTTTTTTAGATATTACAAAGAATTTGAGAATGTTCTTCTCTATCAATCTATCTTGATGATTGCATGTCAAGTTGTTTTGATTTTCTTCTGTATTCGTTTTCGTTCAACTGAAAATGGAACAATCTTTACCAGCCCTGTCCGTAGTTTTTGGAATTGGATTAATATTTCTAGTTATTTGACATTCTTGATTCTCTTTTCATTGGTTGTTGGACTTGTTTCATTGATTTTACATCCAATTTTTGGAGATTTTTATGGTGAATTACTTGGAGGTGCTGCTTTATTTACTGAAGCTGTTTTGGCTGTTCCACAAGTTTATAGAAATTATAGGGAAGGATCTGCTGAGGGCTTGTCATGGGTTTTACTTGGAACTTTCTTCCTTGGTGATGCTTATAAGACTGGTTACTTTTATCATAAGGGATTGCCAATTCAATTCGTATTATGTGGTTCTTTCCAACTCTTTGTTGACTTTGTTCTTGCTTTCCAAGTTTTAACTTACAGGAAAAAGCGTGGTGGAGGATTATTGAGCTATTAAACTTTCATTTATATTATCAGTAATAATCATTGTAATCAATTTTAATAGAAACATAAAAATTGACCTTGTTCTGGAATGGTAACAGCACAATCAAGTGAAGCTTCCTTAAGTCCACTTTGCAATTGTTTTTGAATGAGTACTTGGGCACTTTCACTGAATGTGCTTGTGAAAGTAGGTTTGATATGTGTCACTACAATAGTGAGAGAGCTTAATTTGTCCCCTTTCAAGTTACTCAACTCTTTCAGTATGAGAACTAAATCCTTTGGTCTCATATGACCGTACAACTCTGAATCTTGAGCTTCATTTGTAAAGCTCACCTCAATAATAATTACCCTCAATTTACTAATGTCAACAGCGTTCCACACAGCAGTGATCTTTGATCTCCAATCACAAGAAGAATATGTGTTTGATCCAGTGTCAGAGAAGAAAATGAGTTGAACATTATCATGTTCAAATAGGAAGGCAGCTGATGGGAGAGAGTGGCAGAGTGAGAAAGATTTCACAGTTGTATCTGAAAATAAATAATTACTTCCAATAAGTTGGTGGGTATCAATTTTAGGATTAAATGAATTTGGACTCATATAAATTAAATCATTGACATAGTAATTAATATTGTGTTCAATAGGTTGATATTGATACCATGGTGTGTACTTTGGAATATCTGGCCATACCTTATCATTAAACAAGCTCGAATTAATAGCACTAATAACCTCAGTAGATGTAATTATCCTCTTACTGGATGGTATTTGATAGTCCTTGGTTGAGGTATCCATAAAGGTTCCTTCAGGTGATGAAATGACCAAGCCAGATAGATGATCCAAATGTGCATGTCCAATAAAGTACCCCAAAATGAACTGTTTCATAATATAACCAGACAATGATAAGTAATATTGATTCTTCTCGCTTGTAGTTTTCAGACTAGACATATCCACAGATGATAACCATGATGGTAAGTTAGGGAATAACAATTTGATAAATGTTTGATTATTCGTCTCACTACTAACAAACTTGTAAATTCCAGATAATAGAATTCCAGCATCCAAACTAATGAAATTTCCTCTACTAGAATTTGTTCTCAATAATACATTTGTCAAATCCGATTCCAACAATCCACCTTCTCTACCAGAAATCACCAATCCAAAAGTACATTTATCATTCAGGGTACTTTTAATTTCATCTTCGGAGGCTCCAGCAGCTGCAGCTGCCTCCATCCCTAGAGGAATTGCTGTAGCTAAAGTGAAGGCTATTGTAACAATGGCAATTCCTACCAAGCCTAACACCAATATTGCTTTTGATTTCTATTGAGCATAATCGATTTGGTGGTTAAAATTATCCACATTTTGATATCAATTATAACAGTCATGATCATTAGATAATAATAACAATCATACATTTTCTTGTTTCCTTCTATTGAGTAAATGTTCTTCAAATTCCGCATCCTCCAAATCAGTCATTTTTATTTATTAAATTAATTATCAATCATCAATTCAAACATTTTAATTTATAGATTTATAATTTTGACATAACAAACATAAATAATTTTAAACACCAAAGAAAATATATTTATAATATAATATTCTCATCTTTGATCCAATAATTAATACACAATTTTAAAAAAATGATTGATATTGGTAAGTGGTGGATTTTAATTTTCAATAACTCAATTCGGAATGAGTAGTATTGGCAATTTCAGTGTGTGGTTTAATTGCCTTGATGATCACTCCAGTCGATAAGAATACATCACGATTCAAGCATGTAGGTTTTTCAATAGTATTGTTGATTATTGATGCAAAGATTTAAAGTTTAAAAACAAAGATCCGATGCAAATTGTCTACATGATTAAAAAGGAGGAAGAAGCTTTGGGAATGCTCACTCATGAATCAATTCCGAATGGAAATGGTAAAATTCAACAGGAAGATCATCAAATAATTTCATCAAGAATTGGAAATAATCCTTCATCGACTTGGCTTGTTTCACCATCATCAACAGTAACAACCAATATGAATCAAACAACACCTATTAATTCTACAAATATGGTTGTTCATTTGATTTCCAATTCATTAACAGGACGATTTTTCAATTACTTTTTAACAACCTTTCAAAGAGTAAGGCAAGAGAGAAATTTAAGGAGAGGAAATAATGGAAATGAAAAACCTAGTTCATCATTAGTTTATTCTTCGTCGTAATTATATGGGATTATGGTGTGTTTTTACAAAATTTTAGTGGAATTCTCAAAGTGGAATTTACAAGTTAGCAGTGGTTCTTAATTTGGTCAATAATTTCTTGCTTCAATTCAGCAATGTATGGAAGATTTCTATATAATTCACCAAAGTCCAAACCGTATCCAACAACGAATTTTTCACCAATATCAAATCCAATAAAATCAGCATTGAAATTTTCAATCTTTCTCTTCTTCTTAGGGGCAGTCAACAAGACACAAGTCTTAATGGACTTGACACTTCTGGTTTGGAATAAACTGCTCAAGAAACTCAATGTATAACCAGTATCAATAATATCTTCAATAATCAAAACATGTTTTCTGCACATTGATTTTCTAGTGTCCATGATAATCTTAACTTCACCACTTGAAGTAATACTGTCTTGATATGAGCTCAATGCAATGAAATCAGTTGTAACTGGAACACCTATTTAATTACAATAATACAATTTGAATGATTGAAATAATTAATAAGATTGCACTGACAAATCACTAAACTTACCAATATGTCTACTCAAATCAGCAGCAAAAATGTATGAACCCTTCAAAACTGGAACCAAGATCAATGATTCACCTTCTTCCAAAATACTCTTGTAGTGTTCTGTGATTTGGTGAGCCAATTCCTTGACACGTTGTTGGAGTTGTTCTTCAGTGTACAAGATATTGTCACAAACGTTTGGTAATGGAAGAGTCATTTCGGAATTAATGTTGTTGTGTTGTTTTTTTAAATTGTATGGATTCAGTATAATCACCCTCTTTCTTCTAGGACAACACAAGACGAGGTACGTACCTCATCACAATTACCTTCATCTCTCCCTAATAATTGTAAGGCACTTTATCAGAGGTCTGTACTCGGTCTTTTTATGCCAAATGGTAACTATTACTATTTAACAACCTAAAAATGATTATTGGTTGTTTATGATTCTTCCAGTGTGTTCGGTATTATAGCTTTGAAGAAATTAGAGGATAATAGAAATTTTCATTGATGTTGCATAAATCATAAACTAATGATTATATTTTATTGTTCTATTTAGTTGAGAGCAGACTTGATGGCCAAGATGGAAACAGTCAAGAGGGAGAAAGCAAAGAGACCAGTGTAGTTCTTTGGTTCAGCTGGCTTGGCAGCTTCAGAAGCCAAAACCTTTTCTCTGATGATAGTCATGGAAACCTTTCCTTCGCTAATCTTCAAAGTCAATGGCTTGAATGGAGTACCTTGCTTGGCGTGAGCACCATCACAATACTAGCAATTATTAAATACATTGTTAAAAAGATGACGACATTATTCCATCATCATGGAATAAAAAATTACTTACTGGCTTGGTGGCAGACAAACCACAAGTACACAAATACTATCATAGAAAAAATTGATGAAAATGATTAAAAACTTCCGTGATGGTAGTATGACATACCTTGGTTTCTTCGAATTCAGCAACAGGGACGACGTATTCAGACATTTTATTTTAAATTTTACAAACAATTTAAGGGAATGTTCAAGAGAGATTCTGGAGTTATTGGTGCAAAACGCCCGAAAAAAAATTGATCCAAAGAGAGTTTGTTATTTAAATGAAAAGAAAGCCATTGAGTGAGGAAGATGATCAATCAGGAAAGAGAAGAAGATCACATTTACCTTACGTAGAAATATTCAAGGATGAAACATTACTTCAATTGATTGATAAATGTAAGCGTGATGAGGGTGCAAATAGAATATTGGAATGTAATAGGCACAAAATACTATTCGGTGATATGATTAAGGAGGTAAGGTGAATGAAACTTTAGAATTCTAAATGAAAAAGAAAATGATCAGTATCGGAGAATCAATTGGAGCTATTGAGGATGTTGTCTGTACTATAGATCATTTCTTTGTTTTGACTTCAAAAGGTTTAGTTTACTCATATAATAGAGGTAAGATGATAATGATAAATAATTATAATTATTTATAATTTGATTTAATAGATGGGAATAAATTGGAGGGAATCATAAATAGAGAGAATGAGGAAGTATCAAGTATCAGTTTGAACAAGTACAACTCAAGTTTAATATTGCTTTATTTCTCTAGTAATCATGGTCAACGAATTTTATGCAAGAGCATTTCGATTAGGTAAGATATTTGCGATAGAGTTTCATCCTATTTAAGGTATTTAATTAGTAATATTGTACAGTGTAAATATGAATTATGTGAGCAGCTACTAACAATGGAAGATTTGTCCTTTCCTAGTTTTGTAGAAATTGATAATTTTCATCAAGTTTTGCTTTCATTCACTGCTTCTAAGAAGTAAGTAAATTTAGTATGAGATATGATTTTAACTCATAACAAGCTCTTACAAAGTTTGGGATATGAAAGATTATACTCTAAGATTTGAAATGACAGGGAAATTCATTCAAGATGTAAAATTAAGGTAAGTTTAAATTAGTCTTGTTCAATATTAATTTATCGGGAAATTGAAGTCCAATGGGAATATGCGTTAGATTTTTGGAAAACAAGAATGTTGTACCTTTGAAAATTGTAGATTATAACTCTGGAAATGAGATTTTCTCAATGAAACTCAAAACTAAGGACAGAGGAAAGCTAACATTTCTCGAATATTTTGGAAATCACTTGTTCTTCATGCAGGAGAGAAGGAAACTTACAGTTATTGATCTAAAAAAGAATAAGATTGTTGCCGTTCAAAAAAGCTTTGAGATACCAAAAACTTTCATCTTTCTTCACAAGTGGGGGAAAATAATAGGTGTACAGGAATCTAAAGAGATGGCAATATGGGACTTGAAAGGTTCCTTAGAGATGGAGTAAGTTCGTAATAATCAGTTATTCTTAAATTTTAAGATTGGAAGATCACCAAGTTGTTTCAGAAAATTCTTGTTGTTTCACAGTTACAAAAGATGAGAAAGTTATAATATCTCTCTGTACGGATTCAGCATGTAAACTTTCAATTCATGCATCAGATATCAAAACTGGATCTTTATTAACTAGTGTAGAATGTAGAGATTTCGATAACATAACTTCAATTTCGTTTTGTGAAGATAGAAAGCAATTAGTGGTTGGAAATAAGGATGGAAAAATAGCAATTTATTCTTTGAAAAATTAATTAATCTTCATGAAGTTGCTCCTCTTCTTCTCTTACAGACCTTCTTCTTGGTTGATAAGTAGGTGCTAACGAAATGAAGAACAGATAAACGACATGCACTAGCGTACCAATAACTCCTCTTTCTACTGTAGCATTGTCCACATTATTTTCAATAGTTGTAGTTTCTTCTGTAGATTCCTCATTAAGTCTTGCTTGCTCCTCTCTTTCTCTTCTTTCTTGATCTCTGACAACACGTCTATGTATCACATTATTGAGATACTTTAAAAGTAAGATTGCAAAAAAGAATCCTAATGTACATAAAATCCAAGTTACCCATCCTTCCTTTGCAAAAACTACTGTCGAAACCAATAAAACTTTTCCAAAAGTATAAATATAATCATATGCATTTTCTTGTGGTTGTGGATTTTCTTCTTGAATTAATCTTTGAGGTGCTGCTACATTTTGTTGTGGAATATTTTCTTGGGCTGCAGCAGGAACTTCACGTTGAAGTTCTTGATTCTCTGGAATATCCTCAATAATTGGACCTTCCTCTTCTTGGGATAGTGGTTTGATTTGATCATTTGTTACTGTTGAATCTGTTTTGGTTTCAGTTGCTTGAGGTTTTGGTGTGGAAACATTTGTACTGACAGTATTGAAAACATTTTGAGAAGGTTGGAAGGCACTTGCAGAAAATGGTGAAAGTGGTGTAGATGGAACTGTTGGCGAGAAAATGTTTGAATTAAAGTTAACCCCAGCAGGTGCTGATTGAACCAGCGTTGGAGAATTTGCTAATATTAATTGATTCATCATCATTTGAGTCATTAGCATTTGTTGTTGCAAAAGCAATTGTTTTTGAAGTAATAGATAGGAATTTGGAGTTGAAGGTGTTGATGGAGTGAGTGGAGTGGTTGGTGATTTCAACTCTGCTGTAGGCTCCGATGGTTTTGATGATGTTGCTGATGGTACTTCTGGTTGAGTTTTACACAAACCACCAATCAAGTGAATTGTTGGTGTTACAGAGGTATCAATCCTCTCCAAAACTTGAGAAAATGTTTGATCATTGGTTTGAATCTTTCCCGAGAAAATCATTTTACATTGACTAATATTTTCTATAATTCCTTTACCATTCAAAACTTCTTTAAGATGGAGAACAGTATCCGATTTGTTGATCATCATATTTGTATCACGTGTCCTATTATCCACATTTGTTCTAAAATTTACACTGATTTTATCGGATGATAAAGTTTCCTTGTTGTTGGCGATCATTTTTTTTTCAATATTGTTACGGAATTTATTTTAGGAACACGTGTTTGATATTCTTGTAAGAAAATTGTTGCAACAGTCAAAATTATTACAATATAGTTTCAATGCAAGCCTTAATAAAACATTTATTAAATTCTTTCAAGAATGGTCAATTAGTTATATGCTAGCTTAAAAGAGTCGTTCATACAAAATTGTAATCGAATCCTATCCACTATAGCTGTAAAACATTTGAATGTGAGGAGTGAACTAAGAAGGTTTTTGTATGAATTGTCTCAATAACTTTCTCAAAAAAAGTCACAATCTGTTTCAATCTCCTTCGATCACACTCCTGAGTTAAAAATCCAAATCCTCTCCTGAGAAACATGTTTTGCTTTTGGTGTTGTAGCACAATGATATCTCTAGCAAAATATTCAAAAAAATCTAAGGAGCAGGCACATTCTACCTATAACCGAATGCAATAAGCTCAATCATCGGAGAATCAAATCTCGAGGGGAGGGATTTGACCATTTTTATTTTTGAATAAGCTCATCCATCATAAACAAAACAATGAATAAAGAACCTCCACTGCCTGGGCAAGAGGGTGTTGATACATCTGGTCATTCAAAAGATTCAAAGGATCCAACGATGAATATTATTTCAAGTCAGCAACCACAACAATTAGAAGAAGGTCATTATTTAATGACGAAGAATAATGAACCAATTAATGAAAATAGAGAGCATTCGACGAGAATAATCACATCCTCAACTATAGGTGATAGAAGCCATCTCTCAATTAGAAAAGAAACACCACCATACAATGGTGATGAAAATTCCAATAATCACAACATCCGATACCCACAGGATGATTACCATCATAACAACACCACATCATCCAATTTAAGAGGGCCAGAAGAATACAAATTACCACCAATAACCACAAGAAACATTAGCCAACAAAATAATATCAACAATTCGGGAGAACTTGTTATTGATGACGGAGAGAACAATGTAATGAATAAGATCATTACTAAAGAGAGCTGCTTCAATGAACAAGAGTCTACAATAACAGAGGTTTCCGTCAGAGAGTTGGATAATAATAATAACAATTTGGAAGCCAATGATGATGATGAGCCAACCAATGCAGATGCTTCAATGATTGTTTGGTGTGATATGTGTAACAAAGGTTAGTATAATTATAGAGTATTGAGCTTGAAATTAATCAACCATTCCTTTTGATAACTTTTACCATATTGTGATTAATGATTCTCTTTCTCAATTATAATTGAAAACACACATAGAGGTTAAATCATGGAGGCATCACGAGAAGACCCGACTTCATCAATCCAATTTATGGAACAACAATAGAAAGAGAAGACCCTCTCCTCCCAGATTTAAGTTTATCAATGTGGTAAAATCATCTTCAACATTACCAAATACAACTGCTCCTACTACTACTAATGGTAATGCAAATGGTGGTGGTTCAATGACATCAAATATTATGACCACAATTGAGAATGGTGGTAATTCAAATAGTGGTGGTTCAATGACGCCAAATCAATCACCTCCAAATCAAACAAATGCTTCCTCTCTATTGAATGCAAGCAGTGGTGTTAGCAACAATCAAAGCAACACTCCTCAAAATGGTTCAACGAGTATGATCATTTCACAATCCTCCTCTTCCTCATCGTCAAATCTCTCATCAAATTATGCTCTTGGAAACAGCAATGGATACTATAGCTCCAAATCAGACATGTTAAATGGCAGCTCTGAGAATATTGATGAAGGTGAGTAATATTCTATCTCTGATTATTAGTTACTAAATTTTTACTTTATTAGCACGAGCTCAAAATAGTCACAAGAGAAATTTGACCGAATACCAAAGTCAACACAAGAATTCTCTCAGTCCTATCAATACTATGAAGAAGAGTGAAAGTTTTTCAAGAAATACACCAAGCTCTTCAGATTCTTCCACAGATACGAAAGTCAACAGTAATGGCAGAATTCATTCACCTCCAAGTCGTCCCTCCATGAATTATACAATGAATATTCAGCTCACAGATTCAAAGACAAGACATTTATTTCTCTCATCTAGCCCTGAAGAACAGCAGCAAATGTTTGCCAATTCAGAAAGGGGATATGCCTTCATGGAACAATTGAAAAAGTTGAGAAGTTCTAATGAAAATCTTCATGAACAACTGAGTCAACAACACGGCATTAACATTAATTCAAATAATCAATGCTATTATCAACATGCACCTCAGCATTATTCAAATAATAACAATGAAACTCATCACACTGGCTCGACTGATAATTTACAAAATCAATCTTTCAATAGACAGATCAATAATTATTCCTCCAACCAATATCATTCATACCAAATTGAGGATAGAAGAAGTACACCTGCAACAACAATTCCAAATTCTCAAAACAATTCTCAATCGTCAACCACCAATTATCATCATGTAAATAACAGCAGAAATCATTCAATGAACATACCTTTGAGTGAACCTAAGAATCCAACTACTACTACAGATTGGATAGATATGACAAACCAAAAAAAACAAAAAAAAGAAACAAAATCCCAATTTCAATTTGTAGATCATTTCGAACAGAAAACTAAAAAACGAAAATAAAAATCATGAAATATCTTAATTATAATTTTAATGAAACATTGTTGTTTTGTACGCCTTTCGAAATTCACTGAGAGTGACTCAACATCATCTCCTTAAAAATCAACTGTCATCAAACAACAAAAAAATGGGAAAAAAGAAGAAGCCAGCTACCACTAATACAAGTGCCTATCAACAAGTGGATGATGATGGCGATTCTCTCTTGATACAGGAACCTGTTGTACTTCAATCAACAACACCAAAACAAGAACCAATTTTTAGTCAGGGAGGAAGTGTTCCTATTGATGATCAATTAGATGATGTTTACAATAATTCTCAAACATACAACAACAATACTTCATCATCGGTTTTTATTCCATCCTCCTCATCTAATGGAAACAATCCACCAAATAACAATAATAAGAATGATTTCGATGATGATGGAACTAAAGTAATGACCTTTGAAGAGGCTGTCGAATATATTGGATTTGGATGGTATCAAATATTCCTAATGAATATTTGTGGTGCTGGTAAGTGACAATCTAATAATGTGTTGGGAGATTTTAATCCTATTAGGTTGGTTATTTGATGGTATCGAGTTGACAATGATTAGTTTTATTATTCCACAATTAACTGATGAATGGTCAATGACTCCAGTCCAAGCTGGATCTTTGGGAAGTGCTGTTTTTGCAGGCATGATGATTGGAGCTTGGTTGGGAGGTTAGTTTTTAAAAATCAAAATTTAGTATTAATTGCTTAATTCTAAATCATGTTTGAAAATAGGAATTGTTTCTGATAAGGTTGGAAGAAAAGTAAGTTTATTAATAATTGAGGAGTTTTCTGAAAATTGTAAAGTGGATCTTTTGTGGCAGTGTATTTATTAGTGCAACATTTGGGCTTGCCTCTTCATTTTCTAATGGATACATAGCTTTTATTTTCCTTAGATTCTTTGTTGGATTGGGTTTAGGTGCGATGGTTCCAGGTTTGTATCAAGTTGATTGGCTGCTTAAATTTATCAAATTCATATCATTTATTTAAATAATTAATAGTTGATTTTTCATTATGTGAGTATGAAAATATTTCAAAGTTTTCTAATTATCATGTTAGTTATGGAATTCATTCCACCAAAGAATAGAGGTGCTATTTTGGGTGTTTTGAACATTTATTGGAGTATTGGAGCTGCTTTCGAGTGTTTAATTGCCTGGATCTGTTTACAAGCTGGTGGTTTCAGTTTAGAGACCTCATGGAGATGGGTTGTTGCTTTGAGTTCAATTCCTGGTTTTGTAATATTTATTTCACGTTTATTTGTTCCAGAAAGTCCAAGATTCAATGCTCTCAGAAATAAGGCATCTGAAGTTCACAAGGTTATCAACACTATGGCTGAGGTCAATTGTATTTCTAGAGATGATCCAAAGAAGGGATGGATTTTCAGAAGATCCAAGTGGAGACTCAGACTTCCAAAAGTTGAAAAGCAACTGAGTCCTTGGGAACAATTGAAGAATTTATTCGCTAAAGATTACATTCTTGGTTCATTCCTGTTGTGGATTATTTGGTTCTTTATGAGTTTTGGTGGCTGGGGATGTAAGTATAATATTAATTTCCATATCAAGTTAACGTATTTTAATAGTTAATTGTAAGTATTCCATTATTACAGCGATTATTTAACAATTATACAGTCTTGTTACCAATTGTATTTATCAAATTGCAGAACAATAACGTGTATTTGAATACTTTCTATGTAACTGGTGTAGGATTCATCTCAAACATTTTCACTTTATTTATTATTGATAGAATTAGTAGAAGAGCCTTGATGAGTAGTACATTTATTATTACTGGTTTATTAACAGCAGTTGTTGGTATTAGTGAAGATCCAATCTATGTATTGGTATTTTCAATGTTGAGTAATTTCTTCTCTTCATTCCCATGGGCAGGTAAGTTTGTCACTTTACAAAAATTATCAATTCTTCACATCTTCTTCAGTTGTTTACACGTATACACCGGAATTTTACCCAACCTCTTTCAGAGCTACTGGTATGGGAACATGTTCTGCATTTACAAGATTGGCTGGTACAATTACTCCAATTGTTGGTGAAGTCTTGTTGAAGGAGAATTACTTTATTCCATTCCTTGTGTTTGGTATTGCATTCTTCATTAGTGGTGTGGCTGCAATCTTCCTTCCAAGAGAAACACTTGGTCAAGCTCTCGAAGACGTTTCAGGAGAATCTCACTTTTTGCCAAACTCAAAGAGCCACTTCCAAGTTGAAACTTTGGGCACTCCATCAGTTCCATCCTCAAGTACTGATCTCACTTCATCTCTTTTGGAAGAAGATAAGATTTATACTGCTTCCAATGATACAGCTATTAATGTTTAATAAAACAAAGTTGTGTAAAAATTATTTCTAATCATTATCCCATTATTCAATTGGAATTACATTCGCAAATTGTTTTTTCAATTTATTAAAGTTAAGTATTGACTACGGCCATATCACGATGAATGCACCTCATCCCGTCCGATTTGAGAAGTTAAGCATCGTCGAGCCACATCAGTACTGAGGTTGGAGACAACTTGGGAACCTGTGGTGCTGTAGTCTTTTTCTTAGTGTTAAAGAAAAAAGATATTGATTGCTTAATAAAAGTCTTTTTCAAACTAACACTTTTAATCCAACTTTTATGTAAAATATTAAAAATGACTCGCATTGAATTTCTATTATTTAACAGAGCGAGAAATCATACCAGATGAATCCTCACAGGAAAAAATTGAGAAGGAGGGCAACAACCACTTTGATTATTGACCAAACTCTGGCTACTCATCCTCAGAGTGCAAGGAGGAGAGTTTCCAGATTCACATTTCAGTCTGCATGATCACTGAAATGTCCTTCAAGGTAAGTATGAAGAAACCAAAGAGTGGAAATTCGAACAAATCTTAAAAACCTTTCTCGATGGATGTTTTTTGAAAACTGAATTATGGTCGTTGTTTGTTTTTTCATGATTAGACTTCTTTGAAATAGTTGAACATGGAGCAAACACAGAGTGACATTATTACATTGAACTTTAATTGCGAGAATTGAACAAGGAGTTCAATAGATAATAAAGAAAATGGGTCAAAAAATGTTCAACTGTGCATTATTGAATATTTCCATTTTGGTTTTTATTTACAATGATTGCCAAGGTTTACAACATTTTGAAGTCTTTTTGTAATGTCATTAAGGTTCTATTATTTGAGAATTGTTTCATTGCAATATTATTAAAAATACCAAATGTGTGAAATCGGGTGTGGTATAGTGGTAGCATTCCAGACTGTCACTCTGGCGACCCGGGTTCAATTCCCGGCACTCGAGATTAATTTTTGCTTCCATAGCAGGTATTTACGTTTTGATATTTTTACCATATGTTCAATTCAATTTAATCTATAAATCCATCATTTATTACAGTTTCATATCTTAAAACCATTAGTAAAATAGCCTCAGCTTTGGGTCTATTTTTTTGATTTTTTATCCATTTTTAAAAAAATATTAAAGTAAAAAAACTATTTTTTGAGATATCTCCCAAAGGTTCACCTAATATTTATAAATAAACAATTTAATGAAATTCCTCAATTCATGGTATCTTAATTCTACGCACGACCACCAAAATAACGATTCTGCTCATCCTTCCACCACAAGGCATTCTCAAAGAAACTTAAATAAAGCCAAGCACTCTTAAAAAAAATGAGAAGAACAATCATCAGCTCAATCTCGAGAATTTCATCATCAACAAGGAAATCATCATCACTAACCGGATCATCATCTTTAAATTATCATTATAATTTTACTAGATTGGATGCCAGAAAGGAGATGTTCCCTGAGGAAGCAGCAATTTTTGAAAAGATCGTTCTTCAAAGAAAAGCCATCAAATCTTTCAATTCCGATAAACCAGTTCCAATGGATGTATTAAATCATATTCTTGCACTTACTCAACGTGCACCAACTGGATATAATCTTCAACCTTGGACTGCTGTTGTTGTTTCGGATCCAGAAAAGAAGAAGGCTCTTCATGAAGCTGCATTATCTCAACCCAAGATTTTGGAAGCACCAATCACAGTTGTTTTTGCAGCAAATCTTAATGCATTGGCCAATCAAAGTAAAGTGATCTCAATGAATGTACAAAATGGAATGATGAGTGAGAATGAAGCTGCCACCATGTCTAGAAACACAACTGCATTGCTCAAATCTGATCCAACCTGTATTATACAAGCTGCCAAATTTGTTGTTGGTTCAGTGTGGAGTTTATTTAAACCAATGATGGTTCCTCCAATCAATATGAAGGCTTATGTGTGGAAACAAACAATGATGCCAGTTCAAACGTTCATGTTGGCTGCCAGTAGTCATGGATTAGATACTTGTCCAATGGAAGGATTTGATGAGAGAAGAGTTAGACAAGTTGTTGGACTCCCTTGTAATTATTCTATTCCAATTATTGTCTCACTTGGTTATGCATCTGATCATGCCATTAATCAGAGACCTCAATCTCTCAGATTGAATCCAGAAGATCAATTCTTTGACAATACTTTTGGAAATCAAAAGAAGGATATCAAATCATTCAATGAATCTATTCTGAATAAGAAGAATTCTCAATAAATATAATACTATGATTTTATCATAGAAGAATAATTTATTAAATTGATTAATTTTTGAATTAATTGAACATCAACATTCAATAATTTATAATTTACAAAAAAATGCAAACAAGCAAATTGTTATCAACATCGAGGATTTTCCTTCTCGGATCAAGCAAATTATTTACTTGTGGTTCTAGAGTTGTTATTAGTCAACAACCGATTTTTCAATCAACAAGACCATTTAGTACTCAATTGAATAAGTTATGCTCGGAATCATCAATAAGAAAATCCAAGCCTTCGTTCAAGAAGGAAAAATCCTTTGGAGCATCATCATCGGAAAAGAAGAATAAACCAATCAATATGGAAAAGAAAGATTTTCAGAAAAACAAGGTTGCACCATCAACAATAGAAAAGAAAGAAAAGAAATTAACCTATTCACCAGAGGAGAAGAGTCACTACTTTCAACAAATTATATTTCCTTTAAGAAAAGCATTGAAAGAAAGAAATATTGAAAAGTGTTTATGGTTTTTTGAAAGTGAAGCACCAAAATATTTAGTGAGCATTCCAATTCAAGAAACCAATGAAATGTTAGTTCTTTTGGGTGGTGTTGGTAATTTCAAAAAAGCTTATGAGATGTACTCTAAAGTTTTGGAAAAGTATCAAAGTAGTGGTGGAGCCAAACCTGATATTAACACTGTTGAGAGTTTGTTCTTTGCTGCCAAACAAAATAGAGATTTATCATCATTGAATATGTTGAAAAGATTGGAGGTAGTATTGTTGGACGACATGGAAGCTCTTAATCTTAAATTGAATAATAGAATTTTCCACGATTTGATTGCTGTTATATTATATGGACTTAGGGGTTCACATAGTGCTGATTTAAAGTCAGCTCTCAATGGAGAAGAAGTAAGAGGAACTCCATACTTGGAATTAACATCTAAAACTATTTTGGAATTATATAACAAACTCACTAATAAGACCAAGTTTGTACATACTACAATGATTCAATATCTCCAAAAAATGGGTGATGTTGAATATATTTTCCATATCTATGATGAATTGAAGAAGGGAGAAAATTCTGTTGCTTTAGATACTACATTTTACAATACTTTAATTATGTGTTTAATTTCAAACAAATTTGAAACCTATGACGATGTTCTTTTCATGTTTGAAGTCTACAGAGAAATGGTTGAAGTTGGTGGATGTAAACCTTCGTGTCACACATATAACATGATGCTTTCTGCTCTCAAAGTAGCTCATGAAAAAAACATGTTTGAAAATAGAATTGAGTACAAAGAAAAAGTTTATGGCCTCTATAAGGAAATTAATTTCAGATTGAATCCAATTGAAATAGATCCTCCACTATTGAACCTTCTTTCTCAATTGTTGAGCTATATAGGAAAGTTAAAAGAGTCTAGAGAGTTAATTAACGCACAACCTTTAAATATTACACCTTTAACCGTTCAATTTTTATTGAGAAAGGCCGTTACAGTTGAATGTGAATCTATTGGGGACTTTAAGGCTAATGTAGCTCCATTACTTGGCTTGCTTTCTGATAAGGGGTATAAGATGACTTCTGAATTTTTGAACTTTTTGGTATTGAGAATGTTAGATACCTACAAACCACTCAGAATTATTGAAATACTTGTTCAATATGTATACGAACATTTTGGAGTTAAAATAACGATAGAACCAAGAACAGTCGAAAAGAATAAGATGGATTTCATTAAAAAATTAAGAGAGACCGTTTAATATTCGTCATCAGAATCAGCTGCATGTCTAGACAATAAAGCGTCGAAATCGTCCTCGACAACATTTGATTTTCTGCTTGGGAAATTGTAAGTACTTCTTTGTGGAATTACAGGGCTAGCATCATCGTCATTTTCAGAATCATGATGTAAGAAAGAGGTTGGAGAAAGAGGTTTGGAAATTGCTGGTTGGTAGGTAGTAGTTGGTTGAGGAGTATCTTCGTCATCAGAATCATCTGCAAACTTGTTCAAAATAGAGTCCAAACTACCTGGTTCTGGTTTAGAAGGAGCCAATTCAACTACTGGTTGACTGATTGGAGACTTTCTTGGAGAAATCTTAGTTTCTGATGAACGTCTTCTATCGTTATTTGTTACAACTGGTTTTGGTGGTTCATCATCTTCAGAGTCAGAATCAGCAAACTTCATTCTGGCAGCCATTTGATCCAAATGGATTTCTCCTGAATTGACTGCTGAAGTAACAGGCTTAGTTGCAGCAGGTTGAGAACTGAACACTGAGGAAGACATTTTCTTTTCTTTAGGAGATTCCTCATCGTCTCCTCCCCAATGTTTATCCATCAAAGAGTCAAAAAGCTTTGCATTTTCACGTTGAATTCTTTGTCTTTCCTCTTCTTCCTTTCTCAATCTTTCTTCTTCTCTTCTCAATTCTTCTTCTTCTTCTTGTATTCTGAGCAAGTTTTCCTTTTCTTGTTCATCCATAAACAAATTATTTTGATCTACAACATTTGCTGGAACCTCATTCAAAATATTTTGAATAACATTTGGTTTCTTTGGATCTTGTGTTTGTGGTTTCTTTACAGTTGTTACAGGAGTTGGTTGATTAAATGTTGGAGTTGGTTGGTTGAATTGAGGAGTAGGTGGATTAAAGGTTTGAGGAGGGTTAAAAGGTGGAGATGTAATTGCACTTGTTGGTGAGTCTTGAGGAATAAGTTGTGGCATATCAGGTACAGTGCTACCTGCCTTTCTATATTCATCATACCTGATCATTTCCATCATTTCAATCATGGTTTTCATGGCCTTTAAATATTTAGTAAATTGGTCAACATTCAAAGATGTTTGCACGGCAATTGGAGAAATTGAAGGCATTATTCTACATGCTATAATCTTAGTCAATCCTGGATCATTTCTCTTTTGTAAAAGTTTAGAAATCTTAAGATAAACACCAACACAGGTAATTAAAAGTGGTGCAGAGAGTTGAGCACCAGATCTTTCAGCTCCATAAAGAGGAGCAAGAGATGATTCTAAAATTGGTATAATTGTAGCAGATATTACAGAGGTTTCAAAATGTGGTAAAATTTTGCCAAGACAAACAATACCATTAATTCTTACACTTTGATTGTTAGTATTGTGACAAATCAACTCAATAGGTGGCAATAAAGTAGATTTGAAATCATCATAGGTCATTCTCTCTTCGTTCAAACATTCTTCACATCTCTTCATGGCTTCATTTTGAATTTCTGGGAACTTGCTATCTAGACATCTAATCAAGAATGGAATTAAACAAAGTCTATGGTCTTCATCAGTTGTCTTATTCCACATCAAGTTGAAACTTTCCAGAATTTTCAATGGAATTTTTGCAGGAGTGCTTTGCATCAATGCAAACTTTGAAAGAGTAGGCAAAACTTGCTTACTAAATTCCTTGACTGTCATTCTTTCACTCAATACAAGTACGTTTGGCAATGCATGTAATAACATCTTTAAATCTTTGCATTCATTCAATAATGGAGGTAAAATTTTAGAAAAGACAATACTGTTGGAAAATCCTTCATCTGGAATGTCTTCAACTCCATTAATCAATTGTTGAGGTTTAGGTGCTTTAAGCATAGGAGCAAGTGTAGACAAGAATTGTGCCTTCTTGACAGGCTCTCTAAGCTCCATACTGGCAAGATATCTCAATGCCCTAACTTCATTTCCGAATAATAGTTCACAATTTGAAAGAAGGAAATGTGAGGTAGGTCTTTCCTGGTGTTTCAATGAGCATGAACTCAATAATGATTCTCTGATTTCTTGTGGAAGCTTGTTAATGTTCTTTACAACTTCATGCAATCTAGAAACGTTATTGGTGTATGCATTAATATCTTGATCAGATTCCAAAATAGAATGTGATTTTTCAAGAAGTATTTGCAAATAAATAAGGGTAAAAGAAAAAATATCGGAAGAATTACAAGGATTTTGTTCTAACACATATTCAGGTGCTGTATAATCCAATGATGGAAGGAAATCTCTTTTTTGAAAGTTTCTTTTGAAGAGAGTCGGTGCAGAGTTTGTTTCCGTAGATCCTAATGCTGTAAATGAAAAGTGAAATCCACTAATTTTCCAATGACCATCAGTTGTAATATAAATATTATTTGGATGCAATCCAGCGTGAGTTAGTTTTGCATTTTGATGGCAAAAAGTTAAAGCTTCCATTACTTGACACATTCCATACTTTAATTCCAACTTGGTTAAACGATAATTCTTCATCATTGGTGATACGTCAGGAATGTTTTGATGATTTCTAAACACTAAATTGTTCAATGATCCTAGTATCGGTTCGGTTATCATCGCCAACATTGTTTTTGTTTCAAAGAATTGTTGTTGGGGAGACAGTATTAGAGGATGCCTGAGTTTTTGTAGCATTAGGCTTTCATTCTTGAAGTAATTTATCACAGTTTGAAGATTATTTCTTCCATAGACAGCTTCAATATCTTTAAAAGCACAACAAAACACAGAAACTTCCTCTCTTGTTTGTCTGTGAGTTCCGTTATGTATTCTCCAAAGGCAAAAAGGACCACCAGTTGCAAATGGTTTTTCTCCAATAGTATAATCCTTTTCTAATTGATTGCCCATCCCGTGTGATGAAGATTGATGATTGGAACAATAAATTTAATTTTTTTTAATAAATAATTTTTGTATTTTTAGATTTTATGTGTTGGCAATTAGAAATTATAATGAATGCACAAAGGAACATTACGTTGTTTCTCTCTTTGCTTTGTCAGGCAAAGGAGTAATTAGAATGTGAGCACTTCATACATCCATCTCCGATAGCAATATCATATTTATAATAATCACTCCTCATTCCGAAATCATATTTACATTTTATTTACAAGCACCATTTGAACATATTCAACAGTTATTCTTGAGATTGAATATCAATAGATCTAACCTTTGGAGTTTGTTTTTGTTCAGTCTTAATCTTTTCCAAAATAATCTTCAATTGACCATCTTTCATTTGAGCTTTGAGTTGTTCAATCTTGACATCATCTGGAATTGTGAATCTTCTCTCAAATGAAGATGAGCTTCTCTCCTTGATGTGATACTTTCCTTCCTTATCTTTCTCTTCCTTTTCATTCTTGGTTTCTCCTTTGAGAGTGAGTGTTCTTGTTTCTTCGTCCAAATCCAATTTAATGTTATCTTTTGTGAAGCCTGGAACATCAGCAGTTAACTCGTAGCTAGTTTCATTTTCCTTGACATCGACAGCTGGTGCATTGAAAGATCGTTGTTGAGAGAATGGAGAAAGTGAATCGAATTCTTTGAAGAATGAATCGATATGTGGATCATTGAAGAAGTTGGCTGGAAAACCAAATGGTTTTCTATACACTGGATTCATAACCTTGTTAACGTTTCTTACTAGCTTATCAATCATTTCTATTTAGTTGTAATTGAAAATTTCTTTTTGATTTGGTTTTACAAAGTGCGCAATGTGTAAGTCAATTTATTGTTTGTAAATTCCGAAAACAAACAACTTCCGATAAGATCTAAAAATGTTTTTCAATTTTTGATTGAACACTCTTTTGGGCTTGCTTCATATTCGGAACAAGTGAAAATAGACTCATTAGTTTGGTAATAGTAAGACGAATGGCTGATTCAGATTGAATCAAGATAAATCTCTTCTGTCTAACAGTAATTGAACGAGTAGTTTGTTATGATGTGAAATGGCTTGGACAGAGACAAATGGCAGATACATTGTATAGAGTTCAAAATGAGAACGAGCATACTTCAAGTTATTTCTGGTCATTTTGAGTTCAAGCATCTTTTCATCTTCAAACCATTCCTTGAACCAATATTGAACTCCCTCACCACAAACTCCAATTTCTGTATAACCTTCATCTCTGTATTGTTGAAGAGTAAAGCACATTTCCCAAACTTTCTTTTTCAAAAAGGCGACTTGTTCTTCATCATTCTTTTGGTTGGTATTAATTGTATTGAGAGGAACAATTCTTGGTGCAAAAACTCTATTGTAAATTCGATCTACTAAAATAAAATGTATCAACCCAGGACAGTAATGGAGATAGCTAAGCATGGTGACATGTGACTCGGCCTTAATTTTCAAAAATGAAAATCTCTTAAAGTTTGAAATTTCTTCATTGACTCTTATAGCTGCCTCTTTCAATTGATCATGAACTGTTTCCTTATTTTGTTCTTCATCAATTGGTTGTTGTTCAACTTCTTTGAATGATGCTGCCATTGTTAGTGAAGAGGCAGATTGGTAACTACCAACAGAGGATGGAATCACTTTGGTAGTCTGTTGCTGGATATTGGTAATATTGGACTCGCAAATCAACATTAAAGTCATATCTTGGTCCTTGTCATATTCGAAATAGACTCCATATCGTCCAAGTTTTTGATCATGATCTCCTCCATTCTCTGTCACATGGAAATTCAAATACTCGAAAATAGATCTTGTAATATTATCAGATTCATCACTTGTTCCATTCTTACCCATTTGTTTTGGTTTTTCTCCGTAGAAAGCACTCTGAGTAAAAACAATCAAACACAAAATATCTCTTGGAAGCAATATCCAAGTCTTTTCTCTAGAGTGTACAGCAGCCAATTTAGTACCAACAAGTAAGACTGCATGCAAAATATATGGGTAAGGTTCAGTACCTTTCTTCAGTGCTTCAATAATTGAACCTCTATTGAATTGATTCAAATCTACATATTCAATTCCTTGCACGAGAACACTCTGTTGTGTTCTATACAGCCTTTTCATTGTTTCTACAAGTGGTTTCATTAAATTGTAAATAGCAGATTGATTCAAAGATCTGTTGTTGAAACCATGTTGATTGAAAGGATTCAACATGATGCAAAAGTTTGTCAAATCGTGTAATAAACTAATTTGTCTGTACAAGGCTGCTGTTGATTCTTTTGGTTCCTCTTCAAAATCTTCATTATCAAAAACTTCTCCCTTCTTTCTCTTTTCAACTTCTCTAATATAAATAATACAATAATGCAACTCTCCACATTGATGTGTCAATAGTACTTTATCATTTCCAAGTGTATGAATTTGTCTACATGTTGTACTATAACAATTCTTTAACGTTTGTTGAGCAACACTCAAAACTGGAATGCCAAGCTTTGCAGCTGGGTGATCCGAGAATAATTCCATTGAAGTTTGAGCAATAGTAAAGTATTTGTGAGAAACCACCCTGGAAACATATTGATTATCTTGTTGATTCTTTGAATATAATCCATCACCACCACTATTATTCTCACCATTAAATCTTATCGAAGCTAGTGGAGAAACAGGTGTCTGATTTCCATTCGATGACAATCCACCACCAACACTCAAAAAATCAGATCCTCGCCCACTATTCAACACTGTCCCTCCATTGTTATTGTTTAACATTTTTTAAATTAATGAAAAATCTAAAAATTTGAAAAAAAGCAAAAAATTCATTGTCATCAAGAATTGACACAAAACAACAGAATCCACTAAAGAGGAGAATATAATGGTACTTGTAGCTCATGTTGCACTGAAGGAGGGCTGTGTATTCTCGGGATCTAATGTATCATTCTCTGTTCAATTGATGAATGTTCCGAAGGAGAGTGTGAGTGAGAGTGGTGGACCCTATTATTCGAATTTGATAGAGGTTTTTAATGATGAATTGGAGGTTTTTAAACCATTTAATACATTAACTAAATCATCATCGGATTTAAGTACTACCATTAGTAGTACTTCTTCAAGTACAAATGGTAGTAGCAGTGGAGGTGGTGGATTATTCTCTTGGTTTTTCTCATCATCAGAAAGTAGTGAAGAGGATAAGAGGAAGGTTGATATTTGGAATGTTGATTGTATGAGTGCCCAGATATTTGGAGTTTGGATTGGAGATTCTACATGTTTAAACATTCCGATTAATAATTCTAGTCAGACAATTACTTATAATGATGATTTAACCAATCAATACAAAATTACAGATGAAAAACTGACACATCTCATGGGCCAAAAGAATGGTAAATTAATATTTGCCTCTAAACCATATACAGTCATGGAAAATCAACCATTTTCATCATTGGAAAAGTCCATGTTAAATGTAAATGTTTTGATACCGAATGAAATTCCTCCGAGCTTTAATGGAACTCTCATACGATATACCTACCACATTTCTGTAACGATACAAGTATCTGATAGATACAATACTGTATATAAGAAAACAATTTCGATACCTTTCAAAGTTTATAATCCACTTTCATCAATTTGTAGTATTGCTTCTTCCTATGTGGATTCATTTGAATTTAAATGGAATGTACAAAATTCCTTAGAGGAACCAATACCTAAATTGGAAGATTATACTCACAAATATATGCTCTCTTCAGGAAATAATGATTCATCAGCTGTATCACCATTCTATTATTCATTTAGGCAAATTGAAAATATTGTCTCACTCAATTCAAAAACAAGTCATTATGATATTGCAGATGATACTCAACTTGTTTGTAGAGTTTCACTTTCCAGTTCTGCATTTTACATTGGAGATACAATATCAGGAATTTTTGATTTCACAAAGAGTGAAAAATTATGTACCAAAGTTCAATGTAAATTAATTTATGAAGAAAAGGCAGCATCCAAAATTATTTCAGATTATTACAAACACAAATCAACTGAAATCAGCTCGGAATACTTTCAACCATTAAAGAATAAGAGCACTTATTCCAAGGTTGCAAGATTAGACAGATATACACTGAATAATATCACTTCAGACTTTAGAATTATCATACCTCCACACACACCATCCCAATTCTCCTCCGACCTAATCAAGATCAATTGGTTTTTGAAATTCAAATTCTACTTGATTGAGGGAGATTTAGTTGATGATAGAATTCAAGTTATAAGCACTAAGGATTTATCTGAAAAGAAGGATCGTTTTAAAGTCAACTCAATGACCTGGCTTTTACCGATTCACGTTTTTGTACCAACCAATTTTCGTCCACTCCATGAAAAGAGCCAACACAAAGAGCAGTGCATTGTTGTGCTGTAGATAACAGAATAAGTATGGAACGTTTAAAGGAGAGAGCAAATAAAGTTGGGATACTGATTGAGTTACTACTACATTTCAACTGATTAAAAATTGTCGTTCTCATTTCAGTATTTTAGTCTGTTTTATCTAACTCAAGCTCATTCTATCTTTTCTAGCCCCTTATCTATTTAATGAATAATCTTTGAATAATTCTTTTATCAAACATCTTAAATTATGTAAAGCGTGTTGTGAAATTGAATGTTTGTTCTATTATTAGAGGATTAGTACGCCTTAAAAAAAAAGATTTCTATCCATTTCTTTCACAATCAAAAAATGTTCACACTCAAAAAGCTATCATCCCTTCCGTTGCAGTCTGCTCTTCGGAGGAGTGTTTTCGATTTCCTTAAATTCAATGAAGGTTATTGTGGATTATTGGTCGGAAATTTATTCTTGAATGGAGACAGTATTAAAGAAGGCCAAATTTATTCAGGTGATTACAAGGTTTTTGTTTCTGATGAATGCAAACAATCAAATGAATTTAATCAAGTAGGAGGAGTTTATTGTCATTTTGTTGCTGGCAACTTGTTATTTCAATTTAACCCACAAATAGATGAACATGTTAAGAAATCCCTGATTGATCAAATGATTCAAGAAACACTTCAAGATGGTATTCAATTAACAGGGTAGGTTGCTTGAATTGATATTATTTGAAAATAATCCTGAAGTGTGATTGGAGAATATTCTATTGCTAATTCTATTGTTGAAAAGTTGTTCGAAACGAATGTGTGGAATAGGGATCGTTTAACACTCTTCCAAAAAGAGAATTTATATCAATATGATCTTTCTTCCTTTGACGAGTCTGTTTTCCTTTCACACCCTGAACTTTTAACTCGTAAAGTTACTGAACTTGATCATGAACAAAATTTCATATGTATGCAACTATTTGAAACAGATATATTTGGAGAGCCAAAATCTACAAAGGACCATTCAGATTATCTTTTAAAGAATAGCACTACTTTTGGTGCATTTGTTGGAGAAGAGCTTGTTTCTACTGTTAGGATTAACTCACATTCTGATAAGCACTGTACTTTGGGATTTGTATTCACCAAACCAGAACATAGAAGAAAAGGTATTGCAAAAATATTATTCAAGCATCTATTTGAAGAATGTATTAGAATGGGATTCTCTCATGTTGACCTATTTACCAATTTAGACAACTCTGCCAATCACTTCTATCAAAATTTGGGTTTTAAGAATATTGGCGAGATGGGATTGTTTATCGTTTCAAAATAAACTTAATAATACATCTTAGATTCCTCAAAAAATAATTTCCATATCTGAAAGTTGATTATTAATCTGTTTTAAAGCCAAATTGCTAACAAAGGTTTCTCCACTTTTTCTCAAATATTCAAACAGTAGAAACTTTAGGGAATAAAAGGTGATATCATATTGAGAATTATTGCCATGCGAAAAACCATACCAAGGAGTAAACATGACCTTATTGTTTTTGTGAACTAACCATGAAACTCTATCTTTACCTTGATAGTCTGAACTTTCAGCTAAAAAGTGCCAATCATCTTTTCTTGTCAATGTTGTAACCACAACTCCACACATATATGTATCAGACAAATAAATACAATTTGGTGTAAGTATTGTTTCTGTTGGACTACTTTCTTGAATGTTATCTTTCAAATTCATTTTTTGTCTATTGATCAAAACCTCCAAACTTTTTTGGTTAATTTGTTTGATTTTGTCAACCTTTAATGCAATATCACCAGTAATAAATTCTATAAATCCATCTGTTCGTCCCAAAGAATATCCAAGTTTAAAGGGCATTGCTTGTTCACTTCCTCTCAAAAACAGTACAGCAATTTGATTTGAATCAATCAATTGATGGAAAATTGATAAAGTCTCCTGATCCCACATTCTTGTACCTGTTCCAGCATAAAGAGTAAATACCAATAGATCATAATTTCTCAGCAAGGACTTTATCACTCCAGGTCTGCAACTACATAAATCTGTTTGAGCAATCAAATCCACTGCTTTAAATATCAAATCTTTCTCACTCACTGTCTCAAGCCACGGAATTGAAACATTCGGATCAAGAAGGCTAATTTGTTGTTCCAAATAGATCGGAGCTCTCACAAACGAACACAACTTCTCTCTAATTGTTTTCATGAAATGAGAAGGTTCTCCTGAATCAGCTGTGATGATTAGTGTTGATTTTAATTGTTTCAATTCTTTGAAGGAGAGAAAAGATTCATCACTTTTGGCGAGATGAATTAAATGTTCTACTTGTTCCCGGTTGTGGAGTTCCATTTTTTTTTGTAAAGTTTAACAAGCTTTTATTAGAATTATCCCACAAGAAATCGCAAACAAATTGGATTCTTTAATCATAAAACTTGATATCAGAAGAGTGTTGTTTGAAGCTCATCAGCTCATTGCAATGAATTAATTGAATTTAAGGAACTTGAACCACAACTGACCTCATAGTCAATGAAACTCTTCTGAACTTGTTTTCATCGAAATCTTCACTTCCAAAAGCCAAAGTTTTCCACGATTCACCTAAATACTTTTTCCAAAGACATTGTTTTGGTATTTCGTGTTGCCACAAGTATCTGGCCTTTCCATTCAGCACTAACAATGAGCCAGGCTTTAACACGAGGCACATCTTCTTTCCTGTCGCTTGCAAATTCTGAATTGGAATAATTTCATTGGCATTCCATGTAGCATTTGGATCTTTAGGTGTTCTTTCGTGTAGAACAATGAGGCATGGATCTCCAAGTGAGATAATTGCCACAGTAGGTCCAAAATCCAATGAATCAATATGTTTTGAAATGTAAGTCTCCAATCCCTTATATTCATTCAAGATTATTTGTGAAATTTGAGGATAGTGCCAACATGAACCATCCTCCAATTGTTCAATTCTTTCCATCACTGGTTTTAAATAATTCGGAATTTCCTCTTGCAATTTTCTCAAACCTCCTCCATGAAGATAATTAAAGTGATAACCATATTGAAGTGTTCTTCGGGAATTAATTTCACTCTCCCATTCATTTCTCTCATCAATTTCGTTCAACAAGTCTAAACTTTGTTTCTCACTCAAAAAATCTGGGAAATATCTCAAGCCTTCAATTGATTCTTCCAAAGATTTAATCTCTGATTCAATATTTTCCAACCCCATGACAGTCGTGGTGGTAGTTGATGAATTCTGCAGCTGCATCGAAGATTGCATTTTCAACATTGCACTTTTTTATTCTCTTGATAAATTTGCCTTGTTTCTTCCATTATCTTTGTTGTGCAACACTCGAAAACTATCTTCTATTGGTGCAATTTAAAAATATCATCACGGAGATCTATTTTTAAAACCCTTCAAATGTATGAATGCAGCTGAGGTTGAGGTTCTTATTTGCAACAAAACCTAAAAAAATTTTACGGTCATCATCGTCATCAACACTTGACAACAATAACAAGAATTAGAATTGCACCTTCTATTATTTGAAGAAGCATAGTAATATCACACACAAACTAGCATCTATACGCTTTAAAATACAAATTGCCACAAAGGCCAAATACATCATCACAAATTTTTAGCTTTCTACTGAAATTTTAATATCACTAGCAAGCAACCAAATAATTATTTACTAATAACAATACATCAGAAAGCGGAACACAAACAATACGAACGCTTTTTGAACAAACTATTATCATCAAAACAACAATCTATTTATTAATCACAATTTTGCGCCAAGTGCAAAATAATCAATTATACTTCATGTTCTTTAACGCCAATAACACTACTAATAACATTAATAACAACAATACCGCCATCGTTGCCGTCTCCAATAACACTGTCTTTACTACTAATAACACTACTACTACAACAACAACAACTACTACACCTGCCACCGCAGCATTTGCGGTCCATCACCACCATCACCATCATCAACACAACTCTATTCCAATTCCACCTCCACCCATTCCAATTCAACAACAACAACAAGACCAACAACAACGAAAGATTTCATCCTCCTCGCTCTATTCATCAGATTTAGACGATTTACTTTTGGATACTTTACTGAAACAAGTGTTTTTGGGGGAGGGAAAACAAACCAAACGCTTTTATTCTGTTTGTGGCTTGGAAGAAGTATTTGAAGAAGGAGGAGAAGAAGAAGAAGAATCATTTAGAGGCTCTAGTAGAGGATCTAGAGGCAGGAATATCATAGTAAATAGTAATAGTTATTGGACTAGTTGCTGGCAATACTGCTATTAAATAGCGTTTCTAAAATTTTCAAAACAATCCCAATGAGCTCAGCAGCAGTCCTGCCAAACACAAGTGGAGACTCTTTGAAAAAGAGACAACAACCAAGCAAGCCAAGTATTAAAAAAGAACCTGGTTGCGATGACGGTAATGTAAATGAAAACAAACGACGTGGAGACAGAAAGAATCACAAAAGTAGTAGCTCTAAGTCAAGGTTTGTTGAATACATTACACCTTCAGAAGTACAAGAGGGTTTAAAGAGTGGAACACTCTTTGAAGGTATTCTTCATGTAAATCAACAAAACAGACAGTTAGCTTTTGTTGTTTTAGATGATCCAGTTAAACAAAAACTTCAACATGACATGGATGTCAGAATTAGTGGAGAAGCAAGAAGAAACAGAGCTCTCCATGGTGACAAGGTAGTTATTAAAATTGATGAAAGAAGTGAGTGGACAGAAAGAAAAATCTCACTCAATCAACACCAAAGGTGTGACGAGCCTGGAGGTGAATATGAAGATGAAGCTAATGACGGTAATGAAGAAGAAAATGTACCTTCTGATAGTTTCAAGAAGGTATTCCAACCAACAGGTAGAGTCGTAGCAATCAAAGAAAAGTCAAAGAAAAGAGATTTTGTTGGTTTCTTGACAACCTCCAGAGAAAATGGAGTAATTGACCAAGCAGATCAACACTGTATCTTTATTCCATTAGATAAGAGATGTCCAAGAATGGTTGTTCCATTATCTCAATGCCCTGAATCATTTAAGACTAATCCAAATGGTCATGGTATGGAGTTATATGTAGTACAATTTGTTACTTGGAATGAAAAGTCAACACTTCCATATGGTAAATTGATCAAACATTTGGGAAGAGCTGGTAATCTTGAAACAGATTTAGAATCAATCATTATTGATTTTGAAGTTGATACATCTTCTTACACAGAGAAGGTTATTGATGAAATCAAATCAGATTTAAATATCCAGTCCACCAATGATTGGACAATTCCAGTAGAGGAATTAGAAAAGAGAAAGGATGCTAGAGGTGAAAGAGTTTTCACTATCGATCCTAAACATGCAAAGGATTTGGATGATGCCATTTCCATTAGCAAGTTAAATGATAATCTTTTCAGAGTTGGTATCCACATTGCAGATGCCTCTTATTTTGTAGCAGCTGGTTCAAAGCTCGATAGAATTGCTCAACGTAGAGCAACTAGTGTCTATTTGGAACACTTAATTGTTCCAATGCTTCCTCACTTCCTTTCAGATGATATTTGCAGTTTATTGCCTTCAAAGGACAGATTGGCATTCAGTATTTATGTTTTATTGGATGCCAATGGTGAATTGGTCAAAGATCAAGAATCTGTTTTCCAAAAATCTGTTGTGAGATCATGTGCCAAATTGAGTTATGAAATTGCTCAACAAGTTATTGGTGGTGAAATCAAATCAGATTCTGAAATTTCTCAAGATATTTGTCCAAGAGAAGGAGATATTTTCTGCCCAAACCTTGGTGGATCTTTAGTAGAAGATATCACCATGCTTCATAAACTTGCAATGAAGAGAAGAGAGAGTAGACTTGAAAGTGGTACTCTCTCCCTCAACAAACCAAGAATTCAACTCGAATTATCAGAGGACAATCAAAGTGTCAAATCCATCAATGTAAAGGAAGAAAAGGAAAGCAATAATATGATTGAAGAGCTTATGCTTTTGGCTAACTATTTGGCAGCTGAAAAGTTATTGAAATCATCCAATGATACTGTTTTACTTCGGTCACATGGAAGTCCATTGGAGAAGAAGATGAGTGATTTTATTGACTTTTGTAACAGTGCCAAGTTAGACATTAATGTAGAGTCTGCAGCAGAACTTGATAACAGTCTTAGAAGCATTACTGACACTGAAGTTTCAGCAGTAGTTAATCTTGAGGCAACAAAAGCAATGCAAACAGCCAAATATTTTGCTTACTCTGATAAGAATAACTGTCTTTCAACCCATCACTATGCTCTTAACGTTCCATACTATACTCACTTTACATCGCCTATCAGAAGATATTCTGATATTATTGTACATAGACAATTAGAATCAGCTCTTTTTGCATCACCAATTCCTTATACATATGAATTGAAGAAACTTATTGATATTTGTAATAAGAAATCAACATTGGCAAAGAAGGCTGAAGAACAAACCAAACATATTTATTTTTGCCGTTACATTGAAGAAAATCCAGAAATTGCTAAAGTTTCAGGTATTATCAGAGGTTTGAGTGGCAAGACCATTAGAGTAGTAGTTCCACATTTTTCTTTGGAATGTAAACTTCCAATTGATTCTTTCAGATCTAGAATCAAGGACAAGAAACATGACAAGGAAACAGGAATTCTACACTGGACTTGGACTGAAACTGAACAAGAAGAAAAATTACGTCTCTTTGACAAACTTCCTGTTAGACTTTATGTTAAGAGATTTAATCCAATTCCTGAAATTTGCATTTCCTTGGATAAATAGAAAAAATTAAAATCTGTGAATAAAAAATTAATTAATTCTAGATGTTTGATATTATTAACATTAAAACTACAAGATGATACACTTTTTCTTCTTAGGTTTTGGCTTTGGAGTTGTGGAAGCTTTGGTTTCTTGTTGATCTCCAGTTGGTTGGTTAGCTTGTTGAGCTTCAACGTGATGATCTTCCTCTTCAACTCCTTCAACTGTGTTGATCATACGAACCAATTCTTCGAAAACGTTATCCACATTTTCTCTTGTTTTAGCTGATGTTTCAATACATTTACAGAAATCTCCAAACTTCTTAGCTTGTTCTTCACCTTCTTCCTTTGAAACTGCTCTTTCTTCTTCCAAATCGAGCTTGTTACCAACAAGGATGATTGGTACCTTTTCCCCTTCTTCGGCAGCCTTTGCTTTAAGGATTTCCTCATAATACTTTGGAGTATCTTCGAATGTTTGAACATCTGTAATACTGTACACAATCACAAAGCCTTGATTTTAGAAACAATAAGTAATTATTTATCTTATTAAGAACCTACCATGTCCCTTTCCCATATATTCACCAGCAAGTGAGTGATATCTAGTTTAACACATCAATAAATATTTAAATTATCATCATCACAACTTACTCTTCCTAATTATAAATAATCATTAGAATTAAATTTTAATTTAAATAACTTACTTGTCCTGCAGTATCCAAAATATCTAGCATAACAGCTGAACCATCAACTTCAACTTGTTTTCGGTAAGAGTCCTCTATGGTTGGATCATATCTTTCGACAAAGGTTTGTTGAATATATTGGATAGTGAGACTTTATTAAGGAAATTAAAACAGTGTTTGTTGACCTTATAGTTTTAAAGTTTGAATTACTTACGCGCTTTTACCAACACCTCCTGAACCTACGACAATTATTTTATATTCAGCCATGGATCTTAATTCTTGTTAATTTTTTTTAAAATAAGAGAAGCACTTAGTGCTGCTTGGGGCTGAGTTTATTGTCCGTTTACAAAGCAGATTGTATTGACATTTGTACTGTGATGGAAGTACTTCCTCAGAAGATCGCACCATGTTCGTTTTCTTATTGCGTATAATCACCTATTGAGGTTGAGGATGTGAAGAAAATTGATGAATGGAAGATTAACCTTCCTATGAAATAAGTTAGATCCATATAATATCTGAAATATAGTGATTGTTGTATTCAAAGTTGTTTTTCTAGGATCTTAATAAAGAATCTTATTGATCTTTTAAGGCATCCATAATATTATTGATTCTTCATCATCTTGGTTTCTATTTAATAGTTAACTTTAAATCTATCAATTCACGCATTGCCAATCAAACACTCTGCACCTCAGCGATATTCCAAGTTGGTCTATGAAGATCACAATTTTTCTCGAAACAGCAGTTGCAACTCCCTTAAGCTGAATGTTTTAGAGCTGAAACAAAGTCGGTTAAAAACTTTTAAAAGTTCCATTATAAAATTATTATTATTTCATAACGTTTCCAGTAGATGTTTAGGCGGCAACCAAACAGAATAAAATGAAAACACGGGGCATTCGGGAAAGTAACTGCTGTGGGTCTTGCCCGTTACTGACCATCAAAACAAATTCTTCATTTTCATCATCATCGAGGAGTAATCATCACGATTATTCATCAAGCAATGCTATTAGCCATCAAAACAATGTAGTAAATACTCTAGGAAGCAAAAATCAACAAGTAACTTATCTAGGCAGCAAGAGAAACAGCTTTATTTATTCCCTAATGTTTATAATATTATTCTGCTTTATGATACACCACGTATCATGTCAGTTTTACGATCCACCCACAAATTTACAATACTTTACTTCATCAAAGAACTCTAGGCGTTGGATAATTGCTGGCAATTTCACTTCGATATATGTAAATAATAAGACTGCAACCTACACAAATCTAAATAACATTGCTGTTTGGAATGGAAATTCATGGAAAGGACTAGGAACAGGAACTAATGGCTTGGTAAGAACCCAATTCATTGATACCTGTTATAATTTATATATTGGTGGCGATTTTAGTAGGGCAGGAAATATATCAACTGGACCACTCGCAAGATGGTCAATACCTAAACAACGATGGGAGTCAATAACGGATAATGTAGTCTGGGGTAAGGATAGTAAGGTTAATTCCATCTCTGTGGATTGCTACAATACACCCTCAGAAGCATCAAGATGTAACTGTAATGTGTGGGTTGGCGGTTCTTTCGAACTTACAATTACCAACTCGACGCATAAGGCAACTAATTTAGCAATGTATGAGGCCCGTACCAACACTTGGTATTCCCTTAAAGATACAAACGGACACAACTTGACCCTCTCAAATAGTGTAAGGACTGTTTTCAAGAGAGACTTTGGTCAGACTTTTAACTCTAGAAAGACATTTGTTGGTGGTGAGTTTCCATACATTCTCACATGGGATCCATACTACAAGATTTGGGACAAGATTGATTTGGGTAATTCTAGTCAATCTGTTGTGAATCACATTCATTTCCATAAGGGTATTTTGAATACTGATTTCTTTGATTATTGGAACTATGTAGTTGCTGGAGAGTTTGACTTTTCTGTGAACTATACAAGTACAGCTTCTAACAAAACTGTGAGCTGTCGTAATTTATGTTTTCTTGATTTTAGACATGGTGTGTGGTCTTCAGTCCTGTCAGACCCAATTCTTGAAGGATATGTTGCACACGTCTCAACCAGTGATGGAAATTTATGTGCAGTTGGTAACTTTTCCACGGATGCAATCACAAACTTGGTTTCAATAACTTCAGATGGAATTGATTACACCCTATTTAACAATACAATGTCAGGGGAACCGTTTAAAAACATATACTTATGCAAAGAGACAGATCTTGAATGTGCAACAAAGAGTGCTGGCTTATCTGATTCTAATGGTGTTGTTTGGTTTTTTGATTCAGAAACGAGTACCTTTACTGAATTTGGAAGAGTCAATGATGGTGGTGTTGTGGAATCGATCAATTCGATTTTTTTATATGGAATTGCTGATAAAATGTAGTAAAGCTTCTTTAACCAGTCAGCTTTAATGAAATATCTAGGGTTTATTTAGTTTTTGTCATTGTTAATCTTTCAAGTTCTTGAGAATATTGTTGGTTTTGCTTCTTTAAGAAGGCAATTTCTTCTTCGAATTTCTTCTTTTCCTGTTTGCTCTTTTCTCTTTCTCTCTTTTCTGTTGCTTCACATTTGGCCTGCCATTCCTTAACTTGTTTATCCAATTCAGCCTTTTCCTTTTCTAATTGCATAATCTTCAATTCCATTTCAGTTTTTCCGTCTTCGGCGTGAAGTGATTTTCTCATACCAAAAGCCACACTACTTTCATACAATTGCTTATATGCTTTGATTGTCATTTTGATTTCATTCCTTACTCGCAGCATCAATAAACCTCTTTGTTGGCAATTTACAGTAACTTGTCTGATGAGTTCATCAAAGCATTGAGAATATAATTCTTCTCTCACTGGACAAATACCAGTTTCCTTAGCTTTTCTTTTCAAAAGATTTGAATCTAATTGTTCCTCAAGATTTGTAACATCCAACCTGGTGGCAGGCGTGGATGATACATATTGTATCCATTGTTGACTATTTTCGGAGAAGACTACTGGTGGGAGTATTGAATTTAAAATATCTTCTGTTTGTGTTAGTCTTTCAGATCCTGTTGTTTGAAGAGGTGGTAAGGCTTGTTTATTCTTTCCTGAAACTCCCATCAAAGCCTTATTTCCCTTCTTCTTTATTGCCTCCGACAGAAGAATTGGTGTATCATATTTTACAAGTGTATTGGCAGGTGATATATTTTCTTGCTCTTGTTGCATCATTTTTTATAGTTTTTATTTGTACAACTCTTCAGCATACAACAGTAGATTTTTGCTTGGCGCCAAAATTTCAAAATGTAATTTTTCAACGTCCAAGTTCGCACTTGTTGCTACTCAGCTTGCTCAATATTAAATATATTAAAAGCAAAATTACCCTCACAGAATTATTTCTTGTCCTTATTAAATTCAATAATAATAATATTAAATAAATAATTTAACAAGAAGTTTTTCAGATTAGATGCGAAAGTCTGTATTCCTCACTTATTCTTCAGAGTGTACAAAGGTTAAATATAATGTCATCACTATCTCTTCATGAGAGAAATCCTCACTCAAAAAGCAAGCAAACAAGCAAAATAATTCATCACTATGGTTTTGCATTAAATTTTAAAAAAAAATGGAAAATGTCAACACTAGGTTCAAAAAGATTTTGCTGAAGGCCTTCTCACTTGCAGAGAATTGGCAACAATTGCACAAGGAGAATTGTGAATGTTTTATTGCAATGATTAGAGATTTATCGAGTTGGACTTTAATGTCGGGAATGAGTGGAGAAACACAACAAGCCTCGGAAATGGATTCATCAAAATTTGGTATTTTTCAATATTTTCCCAAGACAACAACACTCATACAGGGAACATATGTTAAAAAGCTGGAGGAGAGTTATAGTAGTATTTATAATAGCTTGTAGGTTTTGATATTTAAATATTATTGGAATTAAATGTTGTGGAAAGAACAAAATTCGAAAATATTTGTCACCAATTAGATGTTATTCAACAGGAGGCTGATTCTTTCTATCATCAGTCCCAATCGGAATTATTAACATCCATGGAAAGAAAAAGAAATGACAATTCACAATATAATTTTGCCATTGTTGAGGAATATGTGGCAGGAGTTCGAGAAATATATATAATGTTTAAAAAAGAATTATTGAGATATCAAGATTTATTTAAGAACAAATTGAATTATATTGGTCAATCACATGAGGAAATTCAGGACTTGTACAGACAATACTCGACACACAAATTTATTAACATTAATAGAGGTAAGTCAACAAATTTAAAATTGTAAATTAATATTTCAATAGTTGTTCAAATTTTGGAAACTTCAGAACGAGAAACGCACCTCGACAAGGTTGACAAACACAGGTAGAACTCATACTTCCTCAATAAATGATTCATCTATTGATGATAATGATGATGTCATATCTTGTTGTAAAATTAAATCAAAAAAATGTACAAAAACGACTTTATTGGAGAGGCAACAAGAATGTTGTTCGGCAAGAGATCGAGTGTATCGAGCACACATTCGGAACAATCCCAACCATCACAACAACAACAACACGATATTAAACAAGCAATGAATGTTGTTGAACAAATAACTAATTTAATGTATACTATTGATCAGGCTGTTCAACGTATTCAATTATCAATTTCTATCATTCCTTCGATAGATGCCTTGAAGGGTGATATTGCAGAGGGATTATCAGAATCGGAGAAGAAAATTGGAGAGTTGGAAAGATATTGTGAGGAGAGAATTAAACAACCAACTGGTACTGATGCTGATGAAATTGGATTAGGAAGAATATTGGAAAAAACAACAAACTTGAAGAAACAATTATCTAGTTTGCAAGTGAAATTTAGAAAGGCTGTACAAATATATAGTAATAAGGAAAATGAATCGAAATTAAAGAGAGAAAAATTGGTAGGATTTGAAAATGTTCAAATATCAAGAAAGTCATCACAAAATATTAAACAACAATCGAGACAATCTAGAAAAGTAACAGATTCACTCAAAAGAACAAAAGCCATTGTTTCATCAAATTTAGAACGAACTTCATACTCTATGGAAAAATTATCGGAACAAGCATCAATTTTTGAGAGAGCTATCAATACTCAAGAAGGATATCAAGACAAAGTGAAACAATCAACCATGCTTATCAAGGATTTGAAATGGAAGGAAAGAAGAGATCACTTTATCACTATTGGATGCTTTTTATTCTACTTATTGGTTGTATTGATAGTATTTAATCATAGAATTCCAGTCTTTACACTGACCTATTATTTTGGAAATTTAATATTTGGAATATTTGGAGGTAGTACAGCTGCAACTGACTCAATTATTACAAACGAACCAACGATAAATTAATTTATTTCTTCTTCTTAGTTTGAGGAGCAACAGTTTCCTTCTTTTCGAACAAACGTTCAAATTGTTGAATTTTCTCTTGTTTTGCCAAAATTTCAAAGAACGAGTCCAGTATTTCACCATCCATCATCTTATCCAAACCAAATTGTGAAAATGAAATTCTGTGGTCAGTAATTCTATCTTGAGGGAAGTTATAAGTTCTAATCTTGTCTGATCTATCACCTGAACCAATCTGTTCTTTTCTTTCAGATGACATTTTCTGAATTTTCTCGTCTTGTTGCTTTTGATAGAGTCTCGAATGCAAAATCTTGAAAGCTTTTTCCTTATTTCTATGTTGTGACCTTTCATCAGCAATACAAACAACAGTACCAGTTGGAATGTGGGTTAATCTGACAGCAGAGTCAGTTGTGTTAACATGCTGACCACCAGCACCTGATGCTCTCATAGTATCAATTCTGACATCTGCAAGATTAATCTTGACATCTGCTTCTGTAACTTCTGGTAAAACCACAATAGATGCTGATGAAGTGTGGACTCTACCTTGTGATTCTGTTGCAGGTACTCTTTGAACTCGGTGAACTCCACTTTCAAATTTCATACATCCATAAACTCCCAATCCTTCATCGTCTCCATACGATGATCCAGAAATGAGTGCAATTCCTTCCTTACATCCTTCACCTCCATTATTTGCACTCAAACTCAAAACTTCAAATTTCCAACCTCTTTTAGTTGCATAAAATTCATACATTTTAAATAATTCCATAGCAAAAAGAGAAGCTTCATCACCTCCTGTTCCAGGTCTAATTTCAATAATAGCATTTGAATTTGGTGAAATTTGATGGTCTTCTGTATCAGATACTGGAGCATTCAAAAGAACACTAATTAATCTTTCTTGAGTTTTCGAATATTCAATTTCAGTTTCAGAATATTCTTCCTTAGCTAATTGCTTTAATTCTGGATCCTTTTCCGTATTCATCATTTCTTTGAGTTGTGTAAGTTGAGTTTTTAAATTTTCATACTTGTCTTTTAATTCAACAACATTGTTCAACCATTTTAATTCAACAAATTGTGATTGTTTTGTTGCTTGACCTGAATAGACAGATTGCGATAATACTTGATGTTTTTCTTGTGCTTTGGCAAGAAATTGAGCAACTTGTTCATTGACTGCGAAAGTATACTTTCCGATGGACTCATCATTATCTTCCGAATTGTATTTTATACGTGTAGTGTGAAATCCAACACTTTTAGAGAATGCTGATGATGATTTTAATATTCTACTATTGTGTGAATAAAATTGTAATGCTGTCTTTTGAAGGTTTCGTAACATTTTTTTACATAATATTTATTTTTATTTTTTCATTTAATAATTTGAATACTTGCTCTTTGAGCGAGAGGATGAACCCAAATCTTCATAAGGATCATAATCAAACTCAGTCGATCTGTTTAAAATTTCTTCAACAGTCATTCTCTTATTTGGTCTACCAGGACTAGTAATCTTTCTTGCTGGACTGCTTGTACTCATACTCAAACTGTTTTGGAGTTCGGCAAGGTGAGCTCTGGCATTCTTAAGTTCCTTATCTAATTCTTGGACTTCTCTGCTAGTCTTGGCATTTGATTCGTTCAAAGTCTTCATAATCTTATGACTGGCTGACAAATCTCTTTCAACCTTTTTCTTGACAGATCCAAAAGCGGATGTTGGAGTTTTAGAAATTGAGGAATAAGCTGATGGAGTTGCCTTTGGAGTTTGTTCTTCTTTTTGAAGAGTAGTATTCAATGTTGGTTTGCTAGCAAATCCTGATGTATACTTAGAGGTGGTGTTGGTAGAAGAAATACTAGTATTAGTAAGAGAGTCAGAGTCACTGAAAATAGAAGCATCCTTTGGCTTCTTGAAAAGCTTTTGTCTGAGGTCTGAAACCATATTTTCATACTTGCTCTTTTCTCTTTCTAATTCTGAAAGCATTTCACTGGTCTTCTTAGATGTATTGAAAAGCTTGCTACACTCGTCTCTCTTCAATTCAAGTTCTCTTGAGGCAGAATCTAACTTTTGAGTCTTTTCAGAGAGTTGATCTTGGAGTTCTTGAAGGTCGGATCTATATTGGTTAAGTTGGCTTAATTGAGATTCAAATTCTTGCTTGAATTGTTCCTTTTCGAATTGAACAGTAGTATAGTTTGATCTGAGTTTTTCAACTTCCTTCTTCAACATGTCGAACTTTTCAGGTTCAATAAGATTGAGATTTTCTTCCTCTAGATCATTGATTCTATTTTCCATGAAAGATACCAATTCAGATTTCTTCTTGATGATTTCTTCCATTTCTTCAGCTCTCTTGGAAACTCTTTCAACTTCTTCTGTCAATTGGACACACTTCTTTTGCAAACTGCCCTTTTCAGACTTCAATTCTCTCAAAGACTTGACAACACCAACAGTTGTTTGTTGAACAACACTAAGACCTCTCTTTTGAGGGCTTGAATGTACAATGGTCTTTAGTTGCTTCTTGATTGGAGTACTGAAAGAATCATTTCCGTTATATTTGTATCCAGTAATGAGTTGTCTGTTAATGGTGGCTTGGAGTCCGTCGTGGAGACTTCTCATCAATGACAGATCTTCTCTTGGTTCGTCAAATTCATTATCAAGTTGACCAACAAGTTGGAGGTAAGCATGAATGGATCCCTTGTATTCGTCCATTGGAATTTGCAATTCTCTATTATCATTGATAGCTTCAGGGGCCAACAAACCTAATCTGTCCCCACCAACAGTGTAATAGAGAGTTGATCCTTCCTTTTCTTCTCTCTTTTGAAGAAGAAGCTTGTTGAATCTGTTACCAATAATTACAGCCAAAACAGCAGCTCTGAAAGATGTCTTTGGTTTTTCAGAAGAGTATTCTCTTGGGAATTCAAATTCAGAAACAACTTCAAATTCAGTTGAAAGTGACTTGACAGTTTCATAAACACCTTTGAGGAGTCTTTCATATTGTCTAAGTTGAGATTTGAGAACAACCTTGTGCATCTTGAGGTCATCAATTCTATCCTTCATTGGTCTGATACCTCTGGCCAACAACTTCAATCCATTATGAAGCTTGTTTTGATCAATTTGAGAGTCTCTAAGCTCAGTCTTCAAAACTTCAACAATCATAGTAGATTTCTTCAACTTTCCAGTAGTATCTGACAATTGTTCTTGAGTTTCACGAAGAGCTTCTTCTAGTTCTTTAACCTTTTCAGTGTAATCAATTTCGAGCATTTCAATTTGATGTTCAAATTTGCTTCTTTGCTCATCAATTTCACCTTGATAGTTCTTTTCTAATTCGCTTCTTTCGGATTCATACTTTTCCATATTGGCCTTCATTGTCTTGTTTGCTTCTTCAAGTCTGGCATTAAGATCGGCAATTTTTTCCTTTTGAGCAGCAGCTTCCTTCTTCAATGATTCTCTTTCAACAAGGTGAGCAGTAACTTGTTCAGAGAATAAAGATTGGAATGTTTCCCAGCTGATAGGTTCGTCACTATCAGAGCCTTGTGGTCTTCCTCTGAGTGGTGATCCGTTTCTTCTATCATTTGTTGGTGTATCCTTCAACATCTTGTACAAAGAATAGACATATCTCAATCTGTTCTTTTCTTCTTCTTGGTGAGAGTCAAGGAGTTCTTCCAATTCATTAACAGAATCTTCGAGTTCTTGCTTTTGTTCCTTAAGAGCTCTGTTGACCTTTTCACCATCAGATAATTGCTTCTTAAGATTGATCAATTCCTTGTAAGTATCAGAGTGATCATGATTCAAGTTTTGGAAGTTGCTTGACAAACCATCGAGTTCATCTTGCAAAATCTTACACTTGTCTCTACTTACAATGAGATCATCAAGAGCGTCGAGAACCTTAGATTTAAGAGCCTTATAATTTGGTTTGACAGCTTCAAGAGCCTTCTTGTTGAGTTGAGAATCATCTTCATTTCTAGAATATTCGTGACCTTCCAAGACATGTTCAACAGTCTTCATCATTGCATAGAAATCAGAAGCCAATGATCCATGAGCAGAACCGACTTCGCTTTCCTTAAGATCTCTTTGAGAAACAGCCGAATTGTATTGTTCAGTGATTCTTTCAGATGTATCCTTATAGTGGGAAAGTTCTCTTTGGAGGAAATCATTTTCTGCCTTAACTTTTGAAAGTTCATCAAGTCTATCCTTCAATTGATCATTTTCATCCTTCAAATCAGCAATATAAGCTTCCAAGTTGTCATTGATTTCGTTCATCTTTCTCAACTCTTCAGTAACCAATTGCTTTCCGTGATTTTCCTTATCAAGTTGATTTTGAACTTCTTCCAATCTCTTACGAGTATTTTGAATTTCATTCTTGAGTTCAGGAATAATACTGAGATCCTTCTTCAATTCAGAAACCAAAGTTTCTTCAACGTTCAATTCAGTGACTCTATCTTGCAAAGAGAGAATATTGTTTTGAAGTTGGCTGAGGGTTGAACCTTGTTCTTGCTTTTCCATTTCAAGTCTATCAATCTTTCTCTTCAGCTTGTCAATTTCAAGGTCCTTATCTTCAGAAACCTTTTGTCCCTTTTTGATTCTCATATCGGATTCATTAATTCTCTCAGTAAGCTCGGATCTAGTATTAAGAAGGATTTCAATTTGTTCTTGAAGCTTTTCAGCCAATTCCTTTTGACTCTTAGTCTTCTTATCTTGAAGCTCGTTTTGTTCTCTCAAAGAGATTGACAAATCTTGTAATTCTTTTTCGAGATTTGCTCTTTGATGTGCAGAAATCGCAATTTCTTCTCTTGATTGATCGAGTTCCTTCTTGAGTTGGGAAATTTCAACATCTCTCTTACCCTTTTCTTCAGTCAGAACTTGTTGAAGTTGAAGTAATTCTTCTCTCAATTGCTTTTCAACACCCTTTTGTGTTGTAATACGATCATTAGCTTCTGATTCAAGTCTCTTCATTTCTTCTTCCTTACCTCTGGAACGTTCTCTTAGGATACTAACTTCGTTTCTTAATTGTACAGTATCATCCCTATATTGAAGGAGATCATCGACTTGTCTTTGCAAATCATTAATAATTTTTTGTTTTTTCTGATTTTCAAACTTAATTTGTTGGACCTGGGTTAATTGTTGTCTTAAGAGTCTAACAGAATCATCGTCATCACCACCCTTCTCCATATTTAGTTTGCTCTTCTCTAACAGCTTTTGGAATTCTCTAAATTCAGTTTCTTCATCTTGTATATCTTGTTGATATTGTTGATGTTGTTGCTGTTGTTGAAGCTCGGCCTCCTCGGAAAGTTTTCTATAGATCTTCTCACCAGTTGGGCTAAGGAATTTGGCAAAATCATCAGAAGGTTGTTCTCTCATAGAATCTCTAGGGTCTTCTTCTATCATTGATGATGATGTTTGTCTTCTAGAAGTACTGTTTGATCTTCTTTTTGGAGTTTTATAATAAGAGTTTGAGCCTCTAATAGGAGATTCTTTAAGGGAAGTTGGGCTTGATACTGGGTCAATCATTCTTGATGATGCCTTAGTTGTGCTAATAGACATTGAACGATTATTAGTATTATTTGCGTTTGGAGTAAAACTCGTTCGCCTCTTAGGGGTTGATTCATACATGAAAGAGTCTTGATCCATCCTAGTTAATATGTAATGGTATTTTTTTGAATAATTTTGTGAAACGACTATCGTTTTTGGCGCAAATTAAATCTGTAAAGATTTTTCGTAGTTTTTACAATATTAAACGGTTTCAGCCAGTCGGATTCGATGGGACATCATAAGGCATTAAGTTATTTATTTCTTCTTCTTCATCGACTGCTTAACCTTCTTTGTGGATGGTCCATCATCGTTGGTAATATCCTCTGATTGGCCCTTTTTACGTTTGTTAGAAGCGCCATTCTTCTTGTCAGTGAGTGTTGTTTTTTCATCTCTTGTAGTAGTTCTTTGATTGTTATTGTTGTTTGTTGTTGTTGTTGGAGTAACAATAGATGGAGGTTGAATTTCGGTTGAGAAAGGCGCTAAAGGAGACTCTTGATTTACTTCAACCTTGGAAATAATACCTTCTCCCATTGTCTTTATCTCGAACATGAGTTGAGGAATGTTCAATTCCAACATTAATCCTGACTTTTTCTTATCAGTACCAGTTGTACTATTGGCAACATTTGGTGCTGGCTTCATACAATAGGTATTACTGATTGAAGATTGTTTGGCGGAGAGAACTTCTGGATTAATGGCCATAGTAATCATTGTATTATTGCAATCCTTAAAGATGAGGCCAAAACGAGAGAATCTTTGTTTAAGGTCACTGTAGAGTAAATCATAAGGATTGAATCCTGTTGGTAATTTTCTATCAATATTTTGTTTGAGGTGAATGATTAAATCATAACTATCCATGTCAGTGGATACAAACAGTGATGGCAATTCAGTGTTTGAGGTTTGTAAATATTCAATAAGCTCAATTTCAGTGTTCATGGCGAATTGAATCATTCTGTGAACAATGATAGCTGGTGGATTCTTTCTGGTCCAAACATAATCCATATTGTAGGAGGCAACAATGTACATGCTTGGCTTTTCATCTAAATCTTCATAGGTATTCAAACACTTGGCAAATTCTTTTTGTACATTTTCTTCATCTTCTGTTGAAGTATTTACAAAGAGTGGAGTATCAAACCAGGAGTGAGTACAAATCAAATTCAAAAATCTAAAGAATCCGCAAATGGCAGTCTTTGGTGCACGATATGGTGAATTTGGATCTGTAAAAATGTGCATACACATCAATTCAACAACTGCATCCTCAAGATAATCAGACATAAAGTGAGTATTGACCCATGATTTGGCAAGTCTAACTGTTTCAGAATATTCCTTATGGTTACTCTTAAAGATACCAGAGTATTTGTAGTGCAATGGCAAAACTGTAAGAGTCTTTTCCAATTCGTGAACATTTGGATTGAGAGCTTGACCAGATCTCTTAATAATATTAATTTCCTTTGAGACAAAGATAACAACACGGAAAGTGAATCCTTCACAAACAATATCAATCCATCTTCTTGTTGGAACTGTCTTCATTTGCAAAGTTTCACTATATTTCAAATAAATTAATTGTTTCAATCTGTCCAAAGCTTCGACATCATCTGGCCATCTAGCATTACTTCTGAATTGCAAAACTGTCAAAATTGGAGAACTAACACTTGGAGAAGAAACAGAGACATTGTAATATTCTGGTGAAATAACAGAAATATTTTCAACAACCAAGTTGATATCTGTTTCCATTATAATTTCCTCGAGTCTACTAAAAGCATGAGTTACCTTTGCATTAATTTCCTCAGATTCCTTCTTATTGGTCTTCAAAATGGAGTAAACATCTGAAGCAGAAACTGTACATTCAATATTCTTATCGAGATGTTTTTGTAAAATGTAACTACAAACACTTTCTAAAAGCTTGACAGAACATTCCGTATCCTTGATGGTCCATTCAGTACAAACATGGAGAGTACCATTAAAGTCCTTAGTGGTTGTCTTTTTTCCCCAGAAGGTTTTAAATTCTTCAGTCTTTTCCTTGTTGAGTGGAGAAGGACCAACAGTGACTGGTTCAAACCATTTCTTCTTTAAAATAAGACCAACAAAAACTGTATCATCATTGCTTTCAACAATTCTCAAATATTTAACTCTTTCATCGAGAGCCTGTACGAGAGTGCTTGAAATGAGTTGAGATGTTGACTTTTCACCGTCATTCTTGAATGAAGTTGGAATCTTGACTGACAAGATTGCATCAAACTTGTACCAAAAGTTGTGCTTGGTCAAGAAAAGTAATTCAACACCTTGGGTACTCTTTTCGTCTTTCATGTAGGCGAGAGTATTGTTGGCTTCAGATTGAATTTCTCTCCAAGCATTCTTAGTAACTCTGTTGAAAATATTGAAATCACCATCAGCATCAAGCAAAACCAAATCAAAGGCCTTTGTAAAAACAGGATCGACTGGCTTACCAGAAAGAGACAAACCCTTGGCAATAGAGTCATCTGATTTAACAATCCAATTCATAAATAACTTGATCATTTGGAAGGAACTCATTGTCTTGTTAATCTTTCTGATGGAGAGCAAATAATTTACCAGCATTGAAATTAAAAATCCGTTCAAACTATCATCAGATTGATAAATATTTCTATTTCTTGCCCAAACACGCAATAAAATTGCTGTCTCTACCAAAACTGGGCAATCCTTCATTTCCTTGTGCAGTATTTCCAAATGTTTTTGATAATATTGATCCTCAGCAATTCTATGGTATTCCACAATTCCTTCTGGCTTCAAATGTTTGCCAAAGATAGTGTTTTCTATTGACGGTATAATTCTAATCTTGAAAGCATTCTTTCCAACTTTAAAGTTGATAGAAATTATTGGTTTCCAAAGATCTCCTCTGAATGGTACAATTTCCAAGTTTTCAAATAATTCGTTAGATTTAATATTTTCTGCAATAGCACAGAGATAGTAAGCTCTCTTCTCGAAGTATGTTTTTCCGTAATCTTTTGATGAAATATAATTCTAAATGGCTGTTATAACGATAAATTCTAATACTATCTCCTTACCTTTGGCATGACTACAGAAATATCAATATTCTTATATGGTTTAGCAATAGTTCTCAACAAATAAGAACCAACAATTGCAATATTTTGAGGTGCGTTACATTGCAACTTTTGGACCTTATCTGAAATTTTGATAAACTTTGAAGGATAAATTTCACTAAGATTTTTAACCTTATATGATGAAATTGTATCGAAAATTTCCTTCAAACCTCTTAAACCATCTTCAATTTTAGTGCACTTCTTCCAATCAACTGATGCCTTTTTCAAAACTTCAGCAAACTATAATCTATAAGTAATTAATTCCGAATCACACTTACAGAAAAACGAAAGAGTGGAGACTGAAACAAATTTTTGGTATCTGTCAAATTTCTAATTTCCTCCTGTGTGAAATGACTTCTCTTTTCTTGTTTTTTGTCATCAATAACATATTCATCTCCCATCTGTTCTCTCATAATTCTAATTTTTTCCTCATCTGTTAAACCAGAATCTTCCCCTCCAAATTCTTCATCCAACATTTCAGCTGGTTTAAATCCATCATCGTCATCTTGTGTTACTTGTTCTTCTTCAACAACATCCTCTTCAATGTTTGTTTCTTCCTCTTCGTCCTTTGTTCCGAGAGATGATAAATAATCGTCAGACATTTTCTTCCACTTATTTTTTTAAAATCAAATTTTCGAAATTTTTATTGAACAAGCCTTTTAATTTGATATTCAAACAATTGGATAATTAAAATTGAGGACCTTCAATAAGAAAACGTTAAGTTAGACGTCTCTTATCATAAAAGGAGTTTTGATATAACAATTTTCTCAAGTTTCCTTTGTAATTGAACCACACATTGTTTCTTGCTCAGGAATTCTTCTTGTTCAATATTTTTAGCTCCTGCCGTTAATGAAAAAATGAATGAAATCTTCTCTTCATCACGATCAGGTGTTTACCACACAACCAACAAGAAGAAGGGACTGATGAATTCATCATCAACATCCTCAACTCATCACACAACAAGATGGCTCATATCTTCATTGCTATACTTGTTGATGTTCATTATTTTGTATAGAGTCAATGCTATGACACCCCAACAACAACAACAAACAATTCCTATCCACAACAATCTAAATGATAATACTACACCATCTTCTTCGGATTCAATGTCCACTTCTACATCATATGACTACTTACAACATACACTCTCGAAGGAAAATGTAGCAGTTGTAGCAACAACATTGGCCACTCTAGCCTATGGATACAACAAACGTTTTGCTGATCAGACAGGAAGACTTTGGGATGGTCTTCAATCCTTTGTTTCTACTTCTTCCAAGTTAGCAAGTGATAGTGGTGTTGGTCCGGATGCTGCCTTTATTCAGAACAAGGAGTTTCTTGTTGGAAAGGCACAATTCGTGAAGAGTATTCTGGAGAAGAAGATTCATCTATTGTTCTCGTGGAAAAACATGTTTACAGTGACCAAATGGGCTGTTATTGCAACTTCATCTGCTCAGACTGTCAAACTTGTTTATGAATTGTGGATTTATGAAGACATCTTTCAACATGCTGGGGAAACTTTACATAACTTTAAACATGATCAGAGGGAAATTTATGATCGGTTGAACGAACTCATTGATGTTTTGGAACAAATGTCCAATCTTGTTGTTACACAGGAAAGGTTTATTCCTTCATCATCGACTCCTTCAAAGTTATTTACAAGGTTGGGAGAGGCTACTAAATTAGATGAAAGCTTTGAAAAGAATTTCATTAAATTGACCAAAAAGTTTACCAAGATTCAAGCCACTCTCCAAAAGGACATTGAAGGAATGCAAGCACAAATGGAAGAATTGAAGAGTAAGGTTCAGCAAGACTCTGCATTCTTTAAGAAGAGACAAGAGAAATCACTTACTAATACTTTTGTTGGAGCTTCTTGTTTGGCATTAAGTGTTGGAGCTTCTTTATTGTTCCCTCCAGCAGCACCTGCAATTCTTGCTTCACATGCTGGTGGTATTATCAGTTTATCAGTAGCTGGTATCAATTATGGTCTCTACTATTATTCAAACTCAAAGAAGGATAAGGCAGAATATAGATTGAAAGAAGTAGTAAAATTGCAAGAGCAAATTGGAAGTATTCGAAACCAATCAATGGAATATTTGAATCATTATGAAGCTCAAAAGGCAGAAATTGTCAAATATATGAAGAAGTTGAGATCTGAGGACAAGAAGAAGAAATCCTTGTCGACACTTTTACTACCAGCTATGCATGATTTCAACCCACTGGAGACTGAAAACTTGGAGCAACGACTTTGGAATATTGTGGGAATATACCAAGCAAATACTCTCCTGTTATGGTATCACTCTTTCCATTTCATTTTCCTAATGATGACACTTTTCACATTTGCCAAAAATGGGTTGAATATGTCAGCCAAGACATTGGTTGTATTGTTCTTCTATTGCGCTATCCTCCTCACCCTAGATATGGCTTACGATTTTAAAGAGAGCCGACAAACAACCTTAGATATCCATTTAGATACTTCCATTCTTTTTATTAAGGTTACTAAGCAAACATACGAGGAAAGATATAGGCATGAATGTATTTGGTATGAGCTTCCAGTCAGAAAACAATTAGAATTGGATTTAAAATCATTGGTTCTTAAATTTGTTCCAGGATATTCAGATGTGGCAGATAGTCTTACTGCCACCAATGCCAGTGGTCATTTAATTCACAGCTCTAAATGTCTTCACTACAAACAAGTTATGGAAAGTAATGATGATAGTGTGACCTCTAATTTGATTCAAACCAGTACTCATTCAATTGTTGGTGTTGATGTTAAACAAATCAACAATCCATCAGAGATGTCCGGCAGTACATATTTTGATTTCATAAGCTCTGTATTTTTCAGACTAATCCGAACAGCAGCTGACTGTTGTGAAATTGTTTATGAAAGGACATCAATTGGTGCCAAGCTTTGCTTGGGAATGGCGCTAGCTTCCGTTCTATTTATTATTGCAAAGAGGATTGTTTGTTGTGGCTTGTAAATAAAAATTATGTTTTATACTATGTACAATTTTATTCTTCTCTAGTTTTTCGTTGTTGATGTTGATGTTAATTGTTTTTGTTTTTCCTTTTCAGCAAACTTTTTCACACACTCATTGTAGTTCCTCATTTCATCCTCACATTGATTTTGATTGAAATTATTCTTTGCTAAACATCCTTGAATTTTACATGCCAAAGTATGACAAGGATCGTCACTTGATTTATCTATATTCCACATTCCGACAGTATTTTTCATGTCACCACATTATAAATCGATGAAGACAACCAACCTCTATTAATTGCAGTGTTTCCCATTTTTTTAATTTATTATTAATTATTATCATCCCGAATAACTTGTTTGGTCCGTGTTTTGGTCGTTTTGGTGTAAATTTTTCATTCTGGCCACCAACTTTGATCGATTTTTAATTTTAAATTCAGAGAAAGAATGGGACCATACTGTTCTTAATGGTTATCAAGCTATGAAATCAGATGTTATTTACACATAAACAGCTGTCAACCCGACTGCTATTATCATCATAAGGTGATGATTCATCAATAAGCTTCTTATTCGATCCATCTTCATCTACCTCATTGCGATCATCAGTATGAGTGAGTGGATCTTAGCGCCTTATTTCAAAGCCTAAAAAAATGGGGAAAACACCAACACAAAGGAACGCTCCATACGTTTGAAAATGGAGGATGATTTGATTGAGAGAGCTTGATTCTGATCCTCGGAATCAGATGATGAGGAGCAATTCATAATGGATCAGCAAGAAGAGGAAGTAATTCGACATTACTCGGTGAGTTGTTTGATGATAACGGAGGTTTTGATCGAGCTTTTGGATCCATTCCTAATTTTCATATCAGCATGATAATGATGAAAGTCTAAACAAGCCTGTTCATTACATGAAGGAGACGGACCAAATGCAAGTGCTGGACCTAATCAACAAGCATGTACGTATATCTTTAATGTATCATTCAACTGTATCAGTGTTTACACTCAAAGGGTAAGATCGTTCACACCATGTTGGATGGCTCTTGTTATGGAGAAAACTCTCCACTCCAATAACATTGTTCAACTCGCAAACAATAGGTATGTTTTCTATTCATTATAATTTATTCATCAAGAATTGACATAACGGAATTCATTAGTTGGTATTCATTGATATTAATTCATTCATATTTCAGGTAAGTTTAATGTATTTGATTCATATGTAAACAAACTGGTCACGTAAAATATTTATTCATGTAGGAATAGTGTTGGCCAATGACAGCCACTCCATTTCTCCTAATGAAGTGCTTGGTCCTGCTGTGCTTGTCAAGGATATCAATGAAAAGCTTATTGTTAGACCCTTACTTAAATGTCATGCAATGCTATTGAGATGATTTTCTTCTAGTAAGTTACTTTAATAGATAGTTGAAATCTGATACTTGTTGATGTACTATAATTGTAATACCTATCATCTTGAATTTATTTAAATGCAGAGTTATCATGCTCCTTTGTTGAAATCTTGAATGTAATCTTGACTTGGAGAAATTTCTCTAAGTCAGGACATTGTGAAATAATAAACTTATTAATTTATTAAAAAACTTTGGTCCAATAATTTAATTTTGAAAATTAGGTACCAAATTTTGGTCAATTTTAAAATTTAAGCCTTGCCACCTAATCTGTACAGCGATGAAAATTTAAAAACGACCAAAAGTGGTCAGCAAAATTGAAAATCAATAGAGCAAACTCCATTAAAAATAATGTCATTTTGCACCAATTTATGGTACCACAGCAACTCATTCGGGATGAGTTAATCAAATGAAAAATTAAAGAGGTTGTGATTTTGACTCAAATTATCAATATTTCGAATTGTGTTGGCATAATCTCAGCTTTATCATCTTTGGTTTATCAGAATATTTTATAGAATTGATTTACTAAACAAGGGTTGAACTGATTCATATTTCACAATTTAAAATAATGTTTGGCTACGGCCATATCACGATGAATGCACCTCATCCCGTCCGATTTGAGAAGTTAAGCATCGTCGAGACACATCAGTACTGAGGTTGGAGACAACTTGGGAACCTGTGGTGCTGTAGTCTTTTTTATTCAATTTTATTATTTCGCTGTTGTGGATACAATTTAATTACTGAACCAACAATCAATAGATTCGTTGCCTTCACTGTTCATACAGTCAAAGACTGTAGCGGGATAGTCGAGGCTTCCCGTCTAATTATTAAGCGAAGATTTAATTAAAAAAAACATTACCTCTGAACAAGTCAAAATCTCCAACATAGAGACAACAATGAATACTAAAAAAGAAAACGACTAACCAATACCAATCTCAACAACAACTGTTCGCCTCCAGCTGGTTTTGGAAGTCTTATTAGCATTATTGGTATTATAATTATGGCAATAACTCTCACCAAGCAATTGTCTAAATTATTTTTTTTGTTAACAATAATTATTCATGTTTCAATCCCAGAACTGACATTTAAAAATCTTTAAAAAATGATCACACAACCAAACCATTCCATCACATCAAAGGGCACTGAAAATTTCCTATTCTCTGATGATTCTCTTTTTGAAATTTTATCTTTTCACAATGATTTTACATTTGTTGTAACCAGTTGTGCATTAGTTTCTAAACAGTGGTTTAATGTCGTTAAATATAATTGTAAACACCTCTCCCTATCACGTAATAGTGATGATCGGGAAATGGTTGGTCAATTTTTGGAAAATATTGCAAATCTTGCAGTGAGAATGAATGGAGAAATTGGATTTAATTTACAGGTTTTGGATTCGATGAAAGAATTGAAAAAACTCAATTTAGAATACAATAATATTGATCCAAATGGAATTAAGTATTTAGGTTCACTGAAACAATTGACTGATCTCAATGTATCTTGCTGTTACATTGGATTGAATTTGAGTCATTTAATATTATTGAAAGCATTAACTCATCTTAATATAACTAGTAATAATATTCGTGCAGAAGGAGCCAAATACATTGGTGAAATGAAGCAATTGACTAAACTTTCTATTGGCTCCAATGATATTGGCCCTGAAGGAGCCAAGTATATTAGTGGTCTTGAACAATTAACTTATCTTAATATCCGTTCAAATGATATTAAAAAAGATGGAGCAAAGCACATTAGTGAAATGAAACAGTTGACTTACCTTAATGTTGTTGGAAACCATATTTGTGATGGTGGAGCTAGATTTATAAGTGAAATGAAACAATTATCTAATCTTAGTGTTGGATACAATGATATTGGTGAGGAGGGAGCCAAGTATATCAGTGAATTGATGAATGTAAGCATACTTGATATTGGTGGCAATTCTATTAATGAGAAGGGAGCCAAGTTTATTGGTGAAATGAAACAATTAACGGATCTTAGAATTTATTGTTGCAACATTGGAGTAGAAGGAACACAATACATTTCATCACTGAATCAATTAACTCATCTTTCTATAAGTACAAATAATATTGGGGATGAGGGAGCCAAGTACATTGGTCAAATGAAACAATTAACAGATCTTAGCATACGTGAAAATAAGATTGGAATTGAAGGAGCAAAATCTATTGGTCAATTGAAAAATTTACTTAACCTTTACATTTCTGGCAATGAAATTGGAGATAATGGAGCCCAATTTATTAGTGAAATGAATCAATTGACTATACTTGATATTTCTAGTATTAATATTACACCAATAGGCATAAAATATATCAGCAACATGGAGTATTTAACTGACCTAAGGATTATTGATAATAATATTGATTCGATGGGTGCAAAATATCAGTCAAATGAAGCAATTAACAAGTCTTGATGTCTATAACAATACCATTGGTGTTGAAGGAGCTAAATATCTAAGTGAAATGGAACAATTAACTAATCTTGAGATACCAAACAATGAAATTGGTGACAAAGGCGTACAATTCTTAAGTAGAATGAAGCAATTAACCAGACTTGACCTAAATGAAAATAAGATAAGCGATGAGGGTGCCATATTTATTCTGGAAATGAAGAATTTGATAGATCTAAGTGTATATCATAATGAGATCAGTGAGGATTTCACTGAACGTTTAAGAGAAATGAAACAGTTAACTTATCTTGATATTTAAAATAGGAAAATCATTTTTCTAATAATCCCATTTCTCTTTGTAAACTGAGAAATACGTTTCGTACAAAATATTTGAAACAAGGATTTGGGAACTTGGCTTTTACTTCAATAATGCACTTTGATTTATTTCAAGTAAAAATTTTGGTGAGTGTCTCTGTTAGTATTCTCTTGGTTTCATCCAACAAATTTCCGTCTATTGGAGTCGAACGAACAGTCAACACTGAAACTGATTCTACCAACTTGTTTGATTTCTCAGTTAGTACAAAGTTAATGACAGGAATCTTGTTAATCTGACATGCAGTGGCAACAGCTAATGTGCTTGGTGTTGGCGAACTTCCAACTAGAATAACAGCTGTTGCTTGTTGTTGTTGGATAGACATGTCAAAGTGATACATGGTTTCAGCTGCAGAGCTCAGATTTGTTTGAGCTGTATCAAACTCTCTGCTCAACATGAAGTCATTGAACGACTTGAATTTTGTAATCTTGGATAATTCATCCGAATCTATTTGGGCAATGGATTGATCGGCAACTCCCAGGCTATATTGAATAGTGAATGGTAACTCTAAACTACTTAACATTTTAAGAATAGTTCTTCCTTCATTTTGATTACTCAGGAAAACGAAAGCAGTTCTCAGATCATTATTTCGGTAAGAGTTCATTAATCTATTACCTCTCTGAGTTTCCTTTTGAATAATAAGAGATCTTGCTTCACTGGTGCCTTGTACTCTTCCAGTTGTATCTCCATTATTACTAATTTGCATATAATCACCTGAATATGAATTTGTTTCTAGTGTTCGAGAAACTGGCATGACGAAACATCTTATATTGGCGTACTTTCTTGCATTGGAACATAGATGCCAGTCCTCTCCAGTGGCCCATGAGAACATCTTTTCTCTGAACAATAGTTTAACCCACTCCCTCTCCATGAACCAACTTCCACCGACAACATCCACCTCAATGATCTGTTCTGAACCAGAGACAGGTCCATAAAAATAATCCTCAGCTGTTGGAGTTCCTTTCGTTCCAAGAATTCCTCTGTAATTATTGGTATTGATAGTGTGAATGGCTGCCTCTAAAAATCTCTTCTCAGGAATGCAATCATCATCAAAAACAGCAATATACTTGGTTGGTGATTGTAGCGCAAGTTGAAATCTTCCAAAATATTTGAGCTGCATTTCTCCCTTATTGATAAAGAGTGAAATATTATTGGATGTGGCAAGTAACTTGGCCTCTTGTATTTCATTTTCAATCTCCTCTGCTTTAGGCGATGCAAAAAAGACCATCCAAACTACTTTAGGTTGATGAGTTTGTGAGAGGAGAGCTTGCATCCATCTCTTCACTAGACCTGTTCTCTTATACAAACCAACAACGACAGTGACAGAAAATTCATCAGAGGTCTTCGTTGCTGGAGTGTATGCGCTAGGTAATGCGAATAATTCTTGCATGGTGAGTGGATCTTTTGGTTTTGATCTTTCCAATAATTCCTTCTTTCTACTTTCGAATGGTAAGAAATTTTGAGAGTAAACACTTTCTGCAATTGAATCTTGAATGAATTGAGTGGAACATTCACTAGATTCTGGTAATTTGGAGGTGACAAAATCACGAACAATTTTTGAAATTCTCATGCTAGCTTTTCCATCTCCAAATATGTGTTTTGAAAGAATTAGTTTCGAATTTTGTGAATCCTTGATTGCGTCGGTCATGGCTTTCACAATGTGATGATAATTAACACCTATCTTTTTAATAGTTCCAATGTATATTCCCTCTGGTCTCTCAGTTGTATCTCGCATGAGTATAACAGGTTTTCCAATACTTGCTGATTCCTCTTGAATGCCACCAGAGTCAGTAACCACAATGTCAGCTTCACTAATGACATGTGGAAAGATGTCATAGGCAATTGGATCAACTAGTTGGACATTATCCAAAGAAGATAACACTTCATGTACTACACTCTTAGCATTTGGATTTGGATGAACAGGTAGAATGACCATGACGTTCTTACCAAATGTGTTGGAAATTGTTTTGATGGCATTACACATCTCTTTAAAGTGTGGAATGTTCTCTCTTCTGTGCATGGTAACAAGAATTACAGTTCGATGTGAAGATGTAGTCGCATCAACATGCTTGGTTTTAAAACTTCTGATGTTTTGAAGCAACTCTGGAATTATTTTTGGTGGGAGAGACTTTAAGGAATAGAACGAATCAATACCAGTGTTACCAGTGACATGCACATGCTGTGGACAGATGCCTTCTCTAACAAGAGCTGCTTTAGAAAATTCTGTTGGAGCGAACAAGAGACTGGCAAACGAGTCAATCACTTTACGATTCAACTCCTCTGGGAATGGACTATTGAAATCATAAGATCTCAATCCAGCTTCTACATGTCCAACTGGTATCTTTAAATAACTGGCTGCAAGGGCAGCAACAAGAGATGTAGTTGTGTCGCCTTGAACCAACACCATGGAGATTGGCCCTTGCTTTTCAAATTCTAAACTAATCTTTTGGAAGGCAAGTGTGAAGAAAGAGGAGATGCTTTGATTGGGAGTCATTAACTTCAAGTCAATGTCCACATGTTGATGAAATACACCAAGAGTTTGCTTTAAAATCTCACTATGTTGACCAGTACTCAACACAATCACCTCCAATTCAGAGTGATGGTTTGACTTGAGATGTGAAATTAGTGGAGCACATTTGATAGCTTCTGGTCTTGTTCCCAAAACTATGACTACTCTTGGCATGTTCTTCTTGTGAGGAATGAGAACACTTTCATGGTTTTCATTGGAATGTGGTCTGACCAGAACAACATCTGAATCAATAGCTGACTTGTTAGTTCTCAATAGAAAAAAGAAAACGAAACTAATCACCAATAATGTTGCACACACAATAGCGAGCTTAAATATCTTACTCATTTTTTTGAAACTTAACTTTCAGTGTTAGTGCATTAACGTTGTGGAGTTTACAAGAACAGGAGTTGGCACAACAATACTCTCTACCAAGTATTTCTAACAGGTTAAAAAAACAATTGTTTGCACTCCAACGATCATCTTTGGAAGATATTGTTTCAGAAATCACAAATATGGCTACGAATTAACGGTTATGGCATCCATACTGTACTTCCAATTCCCATTTTATCAAACCACCGAAAAACAAAAGGAATTGAAATCCAACTCTCTGGAAAACTATCATCTTGTACTGCATTTCATCCTTTGTTCACTATTCCATTCCTTGACGAAATTCAAGCAATTTCTAATTAATGATTGGAAAAAGAGTTCGAGTTAGAGGAAGATTCAACAGAGTGTTGAATAATTTAGAAACGATGCATTCGTTGAATCATTCTCTTGCTTATTTAGGATTAGCTGTGGACTAGATATTAACCTTTCATTGTTGGTAAGTTCGTATGTTATGTTACTGGCCACCAAATTGGGAACAGCGAAAGGAAATATGTGTGGGCTTTGCTGTGCCAAACTACTGAATACCCATTCTCAATCAATGATGATTAGTAAAGGTTTTTCTTCTCATTGTTGTTGTTACGGATGTGCATTCTAGAACTCTTTAAGGTGATTTCCTATTCGAAAGTTGAACTTTTAAGATCATAGAGTGAGAATTCTTGAGAGTTGAATCCTAGATGGAATAGAAACACAATGTCGTTTCAGAATATTGGATAGGTTTGCAGATTTTTCAATCATTTAAGAAAATATTCAACAGAGCTCACAAATTATTTATGATTGATACAAAATTTTTGATTCAAAATTGAATATTCAGTTATTTACGCTTGTAGAGATCGAATTTCTTGTTTCTCTTTCCACCTCTTCTATTCTTTCTATTCTTTCTATATTTTCTATTCTTCTTTCCATAAGTATCAAATCTTCTCTTTCTATTGTAATTTCTCTTCTTCTTTCCATAGACATCAATCTTCTTTCTGATAACTCTCTTCTTTCCATATCTTCTCTTCCAGCCCTTTCTCTTTCCGTAGGTGTCCAAATATTTGTGAACCTTTCTATTCTGTCTGTTTCTTCTCTTAACTCTGTACTTTCCCTTATTGTTCTTTCTAATGTACAAGGAGAGAGTTGATGCTTGTTCTTCAGCACTTACTTCACTAGTGAATGAGAGTGCAAACACAAGCAATGTCAAGGCAATCAATAGAATTGAGACGAATCTTTTCATTTTTTTTGTTAATGTTTTAAGATTCTCTTTTTTGCTTTGTCAATTTATAGTTTTCCTGATATGATTGTGAAAGTATTCTTTTTTAATGTGGTATGAAAGTGGATGAGTAGAATTGAAAGATTTTCCTATCTGGTGCTATACCTGTTTCGAATAGGATATAAATGGACAATGGAAAATCAAATCTCTTGAACAACAGTAAAGAAGTTCATAATTTTGAGTTGGTTTTCAACTGGTGGAATATCTTTATTCTTTAAAATTTCCAATCTTTCTTGCACGATTTCAATAGTTGCAACGCATTTGTCCAAGAACTAATACGAAAGTTGACTGGATTCTTCATGTTCTCAAACTGGAATAGGTTATTTTTGAACTCTAACTATTTGATTCTCAAAAAGTAAAACTCTTTCCACAAATATTAAATCTGAAATGAGTAAAATTTAACATTGTCAACCTCTTCATTATTAAAACCTTACGTGAACATGTTTGTATCGAAGAATTGAAAACTCGAATCGTAAATTATTAATAAAATTAATATAAAAAAAATGATTTGCAAATCGGGATTGGCTTTTTTGCTCTCAAATAATCATGAGGGTGATTTGAATTATTTTGTCAAGAAAGGATGAGAAATTTACATGCATGCCTACACATATATATTGTTGCATTATAAGAAATATTATTCAAGCATTAGAAAATTTAATTGATACATCACTCGGATGATGTTGACGAGATTTCGTTCATACCATAATGATAACTGTTCGAACATGTCCAAATCTATTCAGTCATGACATCTCCTTTCCCTGCACCTAAAGAGAAGTTGGCCACAGTATTGTAAAATAATTACATTATCCACAAACAAAAAAATAGAAGCACCTTTCTAATCGACAAACACATCAATTAACTGACTATTCAATATAACATCAGCATGTTAAAGTGGTGTGTCCTCATAATTATTCTTCTCTCAACCATTTTCACATCACATGCACAATATGTCACACAAACAGTGGCAGGTAATGGAATTTCCCAAAGTTTGGGAGATGGTTTTCTTGGAACACAAGCGAGTTTAAACAGTCCAAGAGATGTTGCTCTTGACATGTATGGTAACATGTACATAGCTGAAGAGAAGGCACACAAGATTAGATTCATAAACAAGACAACAGGTATTATTTCAACATTGGTTGGAAATGGCATTGCTGGAAGTGTTGGAGATGGTGGATTGGCTATTAATGCACAATTACATTTACCATTCTCTCTAGCAATTGATTCGACTGGTCAAAATTTGTTCATTTCTGACAGTGGAAACCATGTTATTCGTCACATTAACATGACAACACGTATCATTTCAACTGTTGCTGGAACAATGCGTAGTCCTGGATTTGGTGGTGATGGAAATATTGCCACACAAGCACTATTAAACACTCCTAGAGGAATTAGACTTGATTGGAAGGGAAACATTTATATTGCAGGTAGTGTAGTTTATTGACAATTTAATACTTACAATAATGCAAGATACTTCAAATTGTGCCATTAGAATGGTCAATAGAACTAATGGGCTCATTTCAACCATTGCTGGTAAGGGATCAATTTGTGGAACTAAATTATTAGGAAATGGTGGATTAGCAAATAGTACAACACTTTACAATCCGTTTGGTGTTGCGGTCGACTCATTTTTCAATGTTTATATTGCTGAGAGTTCTGCAAGTGTTATTCGATTTGTTGATAAATCAACAGGTATTATTTCAACATATGCAGGTGATGGCTCTCCAGCATATAGCGGGGATGGTGTATTGGCAAGTCAAGCTAAATTGAATTATCCTAATTTTGTAACTATTGACAACTTGTCAAATAATCTTTTAATTGCTGACACTGCTAATTTTGTAGTAAGATATGTGAATAGAACAACTAGAATTATATCGACCATTGCAGGATATAATGTTAATGGAAATAGTGGTGATGGTCTTCCAAGTAAGCAATCATCCTTTTCTTCCTTATTTGGAATAACAACAGACATGGAAGGAAATGTATACATTGTAGATGCACCGAATTCTGTTGTTAGAATACTAATCAAAACATGTGATAGCTTATTATTTACCTGTAATAATCATGGTTCATGTCTTTCATCCCAAACTTGTAAATGTAATTATGGATGGAGCACAGAAACATGTATCCAACCAACTTGTTTTGGTATTTTAGCAACCACTAATGTGGCATGTAGTGGACATGGAAAATGTTCATATGTGGATTTATGTGAATGTGATATGGACTTTTTTGGTAATGAATGTGAATTCTTTAAATGTTATGGAATTAATTATAATAATCAATCTGTGTGCAGTAATGGTAGAGGAAACTGTTCTTCACCAAATAATTGTACTTGTCAGAATAATTATTTTGGTAATGAATGTGAATTAACAACTTGTTATGGAATTGAAAGTAATAATTCCAAAGTATGTTCTGGAAATGGTAAATGTATAGGAAAGGATGAATGCTCATGTATGAATGGGTATGTTGGCGACTATTGTCAGCATACTGTTTGCTTTGGTATTTATGGAAACGAAACATGTTCTTCTAGAGGAAGTTGTATAGCACCTGATAATTGTGAGTGTTTGGATGGCTACGGTGGCAGAGATTGTAGACATTATGAAGTTTTTATGGATTTTGAAACTGTTTCCATTCATTCATCTCATCATCTGTTAATGAGAAAGTTAACAAGTGACTTATTGGAGTGTGGAGAGATAGTATCAGAATCGGATATATTAAAATTGGGGGAGAAAGATTCCCTTAAATGTTATTGGAGGGAATTAAGTGGATTTAGAATATATTTAGGCTATAATCATAATATAACACATGGTTCAGTTTTAAATATCATGAATAATCTATTGACCATACATGTTAATGCATCTATTTCAGATCAAATTAGAAAAAGTAATGAAAATGGTGTTGTAATAGGATTTCCACTTGATGTATTTCCAACTAACAAGGATTTATTAATTAGATCTCAACATGATCAACACTATAATAATTTTAAATCAGTTTCCCAGAATTGGAAATTTTCTACAGTTATTCGTAATACAATTCATCCAATTCAAGAATTACTAGATAGAAACGATAACAAACCGATCGTTATCATTCCATCAATTAATATTTCGGATCTTCAATCACTAACCATATCAACATTGACAATCAATGATTTATCAATTCAATCAACAAGTGAAAGAACATTTGCATTTGAGAAATCAAAGGATATTCCATCACAATTTAATATTTGGAATGAAATTAGTTCACAATCTTATTACCAAGATTGTATAGGACATAATTGTATAGTTGAATCAACATTAATTGGAATGAAAACATCACTCACTTATTCTTTTAATGGATTTTTAATTGTAAAAAGTAAAGAATTTCAAAATAGACAAATATTTAGAATTACAAACAAAGTTGAAAATGATTTATTGAAAGAAAATTACAAAGGAACAATGCAAGTAGTAGGATTGAATTTAAATTCATACTCTTCTTCTTATTATCAAGTTGATTTGACATATTCATCATTTGACATGTTGGATATTTATCTTGTTGGAATTAACAAGACATATTCTAGAAATGAGGCTATTGTTTTATCTACTTCTATTATTGATCCCTTTGTGTTTACCTACTCAGATATTAATAGTTTTAAACAAAGATGGTCATATCAAAATTCAATTACTAAACAATATGATTCAATTTTTGGAAGTCAGCTCTATATTGCACCGCTACCTGTTGGATTATATGATATTTCGTTAAACGTAACTACGAAGTCCAATGTTTATACTTTTTATGGTAAAATTGATATTGTAAATTTTGAAAATATTCCATCTATTAACATTAAGCACGTTCCAGCAATTTATCCCTTTGGATCGAATATATATATTGAAATGTCTATAAAGAGCGACATTCCAATCAAGAAAATTCAATGGAAGTTACTAGAGGGAAAATTTGATAGCAAGCAATCACTAACTAACAATTATAATGAAATTCTAGAACAATCATTTAATCCAATCCCACATTTTGTAAATACGCAACAATATATGTTAAATATTGAAAAAAAATATTTGATTGAGGGTGAAAGATATCAATTTCAAATAGTGGCATGGAATGAAAATGGTCAATATGCTATCTCTAACATTTCAACACGTATTGATATGTCTCCTAGATTTTGGTGTGATATTTATGATCCAATTGGAGAAAATAAGGCATTTACCAGTACGTTTGTCGTTAATTGTGTGAATACTATTGCGGAGAGTGTATCTAGTTATTGGATTGATGTTTGGGATAATGATACAAGATTGATGATCTTGTCAAATACTCAAAAAAGAACTTTTATTACAAAATTACCATTTACCAAATCTGGTTATTTGAATATTGGTATTAAACTTATCAATATGAATGGTTCATTTTCAAGAATATTTAGAAAGGTGAAGGTTAATAATCCTATTTCTGATCTTTCACTACAATCTAGAATTAATTTTATTTTTTTAAATTTTAATATTATAATTGAAGAACCTATTTCCATAGATACTATCATTAAACTATCTTGTCTTCTTTCTCTAATTGATAAGAATGATGATTTTACAGAATTAAATTCTGTTGATAAGAATATACTTGTAAAAAGTTTAACATTATTAATAACAAACTTGGATAAAATTCAACAAATTGCATTAAATGTTGATGACAAGCTAATTCAAATCATTCTTCCACTCCTTTCCAAAGTTACAACAATTATTCAACACATATCATTACAATCTATTAGTGAAACTGTATTATTACAAAATATTAAGTGGATAATAAGTGGTTACAAAAATAGTTTTCAATATTATTCTCCTTATATTATGAATCATTTATTAGATTTTACTCATGCTCAAGAATTGGAAACATTGTTTAAGACGTTATTGGTTAAAGGAGGTGGAATGAAGTCAACAGAAATGCTTCCGAATGTTGTTAATATTATACGCAGGTCCTATTTCAGTAGTGGGCTGGGTTTACAAAATCAAACAATTTCTAGAATTTTCAATTCATTTGGAGCGAAGGGATTTTATGAAGAAATTGATACTGCATTACATTTATTAAATGGAAAACAATTCAATTTCCATTCTAATCAAGAGGATATTCAAATAGATTTCAAAGTTTTAAACGATGTTCAATATAATCTAATTACTCCTTACAAAGTTAATTTGATTTCATATACTACCAAATCATATTTGAACGTATCAGATAGTGTATCTTTGGCATTCATGTATGAGACTGGTGAGATAATACCTACTACAAGTTCTAAATATTCCACAGTTCAAATCAAATTCAATAATGTGACACTAACTCTCGAAGAGGATAACATTTCATTATTGAAAGTTTTTTGTGTATCATATGATTATAGTAAGGATACTTGGAACACTGATGGAATTGAAACGATATTTAATATTACACAAATCATGAATAGAACTATTACATTAAATGTAACTTGTCAATATCTATCATCTGTGGGCTTGACAACAATATCAATTCAAAAAGGTTTTTCAACCTACAGAAATACAAGTAGTAGTATTATTCCAAATACTCCACAATCAGATAAGATAATAGCGATTGTAGTGCCTATTTCAATATTGTTACTCATTTCCATTTTAGTAATTCTAATATGTATAGGAATTTACTATTACAGAAGTAGATATTGGAGCAAAAGATTGAAAAATGAAAAAGAAATGGAACAAAAACTCTTAGAAATTGAATTGGAATTGAATGATAAAAACCCTCAACCCATATCCTATCTAATTCCCATTGAAGAATTGGAGTTGATAAAAAAGATTGGAGAAGGAGGGTTTGGCCAAGTTTACCTTGCAAAATGGAAACATGTTCAAGTTGCAGTGAAATGTGTCAGTAATTATGAAGATGAAGAACAAATAGAACAATTCAACGGAGATGATATGGAAGATGCATTTGAAAAGGAAGTTTTATTGTTAAATAGTTTAAAACATCCAAATGTTATTCACTTTTTTGGAGTTTGTCTTACTCAAACTAAAAAGTTAATGATTATGGAATATTTGGAAGGTGGGTCATTGGATAGAATTGTTTCAGAACTTCGTTTAAAAAGAAGGAAAATGTTATTGAGAGAAAAGATTAGAATATTGTTTGGTGTTTCGAATGGAATGAGTTATTTACACAATTTGAAACCTTCATCTATTATTCATAGAGATCTCAAGACGGCAAATATTCTACTTGATAATTACATGCAACCAAAAGTGTGTGATTTTGGATTATCAAAATTGATTGGAAATAATAATTCAACAACAATGACTACTAATTTAGGAAGTATTTTTTATATGGCAGTAAGTGTTACTATATTACTATTTGCTAATTATGGATAGCCTGTAAGTTTTTTGTCGATATGGATGCGATTTAAATATTAAGGAATTAATTGGAGATGGCTATCAAAATATTACAAACAAACTTGATGTGTACAGTTTTGGAATTATCATGTATGAACTCTTCTTTGAGGAAAATCCATTCCTTAATCAAAATTCAAAGAAAATTCATCGGTTCTCCTCCAATTCATCATCTTCATCAAGCTCGTCAGAACAATCAATGGAATTGAATAGTTTTAGCGTACCTGTTCGAGTATTGAATGGAGTTAGACCTAAAATACCCTTCTCTAATATGATTGAACAAAGACAGTGGATATCAGAGTTTATGAGTGACGATTATGACCATGAAAAGAAGAGTGATATGAAAACAATCAATGATTTGTGTAAACTTGTGGATGATTATATCATGTTGATGAAAATGTGTTGGGATGTTGATCCTGAAAAAAGACCATCTTTTGATGAAATAGGACAATATTTGGCTGATGTAATGTCTAACTATCAACTTTAATATTTAGGTGGGTCTTTTCTTAATTGTTTTTTGGAGTGGTAGATTATCTTGAATTAGATTTGGTTTACAATAGAATGAAGGTACATCCAATTAGGACGAAACAAAGTGCAAAAACTATGAGTGATCCCACGATCAGTGTTACATTGGAATCATTTCTCTTTGTTTTAGTTTGTACTTTGGTATATTCTCTCATTAAATCATCATCAGAAAATCCATAAAGCTCATCAATAGATTCATCATTTCCTTCTCCTTCACCTTTGCTCGTGCTAACAACTTGCTTCCATTTACTTCTCAATTCTCTAACCTTTCCCAATATCATACCATAAACCTCTTCCTGCCGCTCTCTACCATAAGTGTTCACACTAACATCTTTCAGATATTTGTCTTTGAAATCGTTAGGTAGTTGATTTTTGGGAGTGTCAAAATCTCCAATAAGATCAAACCTAACGACATGCTGAGCGGGAACCACTTGATATGTGTTTTCATCTCGCAAAATTGAATCAACTTGTTTTTCTGTTGAATATTTCACTGTGAAATTGGGTGAGTTACTGGTGGGCTGATATGAGAAGACACCAGTTGTTGTTATTTGAGCTTTGTCTGTACGTTTTTTGAATTTGTAATCAAATAGAACCTTCATTACTTCGTTGCTTTCATTAACATGTAAATCGTCAGTTGTTCCTCTTTTAGATTGAATAAAGTGAACTAAATGTTTGTCATTACCCACAAATATGATGCATGAATCAGCACTTGGTGTCTGAGGAGCATTCTTTCTCATTGTAAACTCTTTTGGAGTGCTCTGAATGACATCATGAACAGAACCAAAAGCATTTCCTTCAAGAACTTTGAAATTCTTTGGACAATAATAGTCAACACCATCTTTCCTCATTATCAAAGAACTATTGTTGATATGTTTGGTAACATATGGCCAATACTCTTTCAAAAATCTCAAACCTACATCGCATATTTCATTGGCGTCTGGGCTATATTCTGGAGATAATATTGCAAGATCAATTGGTAGGACTGGAAGACAACGAATGAGCTCTGTAATAGTAATGAGAGGTGTTCCCTTTTCATTTAAATGAATCCAACCATTTCTATTCATTCTCTCCTTATCAATGGACTCAATTCGCAAATTATTTGATAGATAGTCACTGTAAATTGCTTCATACAGCAGATTCATCAAAAATAAAGGCTTTTCAGGGTTCAAATTTTTCCAATTTAAACAGAATGTTGTGAAACCAGTTTCGTATTTTGCTGCAATTTTACATAAATATTTCCAACATTTGCCTTTCGCAAAATCAAAACGATCCTCAGTCTCAGTCATTTTCTTAACTCTGTCTGATGCCCTGCTATAAATTCTTTTTGGTAACGTCCAACCATTATAAATTGTTTCAACATGCTCGAATACTGTTTTGGTGTCAGAAATGCCAGTGGATTTCCCCCAACTCCAGCTTTTAACAAACTCTGTACACAAACCAGGATGTCCTCTTAGTAAATTGAAACAAAGTTTGAATAGGTAGGTCAGTATTGAATTTGATGGAAAGGCCATGTTTTGTAAAAAGATATTAATTTGATCATCATTCCAATAAGCAAGCCTGATCCATTCTGTTATATCTGGATTCAAATATTCAAACATAACTGCTGATTGACTAGTAATTGCAATCAGAACAAATGTTTGTTCACACAAGAATTGGAGCATCTTTCGGATAGTTTCTTGTCCAAAACGTTCAACAATTCTATCCAAATCATCAAATTGTAAGAGTAGATCATTGGCTGTTCCTTTTAAATTTGTCAAAAGTGTCAAGAGATTTTTATCATCTAAATTCACCGATGGTTGACTCTTCAATAATTTAAATACTAATTCCTCTTCATTTCTCACAGAAGCCAAGTCTAACAAAGAAACTCTATCAAATGATATGTTAACAATGGAAAGTTTATCACTATTTGATGTATGATATTCCTGAAAGAAACGACTCTTTCCAATTCCCTTCACACCACAACAAACAAATATACGTTTCTTATTGGCGATGGATTTGGCTAGAAGTGTAGATTGAGTAGCATTCTCAATGTAGGTTAACGTTGGTGGTGCCATTTTTTTTAAAGTGTCATCATCTTTACTAATCGCCAATCAAACTGTTGAGAGGTTTCCACTTTCGATAGACCTGAAATTTGATAAACAGGTTCATCTTATCAACACTACAATTTTCAACCAGACACATTGAAATGGTGTGAATTTATTTTTCCATTAAGCTTTTCAACACTCGTTGTCATTCCTTAATTTACAAAACAAGAGCAGCAAAAATCAAGCAGAAAACTATAGCAAAAATTAACAAGTACCACAAGAATGAACCAACACTTGAAGGTTTCGTCTTTTTGCCATGAGATTTTTGATAATATTTGTCAGTTTCGAAATTGTCATCAGAAGCAGAACTATAATAATCTGAATCTCCTTCTTCATCCTCCATTTGAGCGACCACCTCACTGCTGCTAGCTTTTGGAATTGGTGTGTTATTAACATACTCATCGATCATCTCATTACTTTCTACAGTTTCAAGTTTAGGATTAGTATCATTCTTCTTTCTTCTTCATCTCTAGGTGATTCCCAAGCACTACTCAATTCTCTCAACAGGCTTAATAATGGCCCATAAACTTCTGTACTCTTACTCTTTCCATGAACCTCAATCTTGATAGATGGAAAGATTTTCTTCAATTTTAAAATCGATTCAGTAAAATCATTATCAAAATCTCCAATCAATTCAAATAAAATGTTAGCTTCGAGTGGTGTTATTTCTTCATAAGCTCCATTTTTTTTGCCTTCTTTAATTTCTTCACCCTTACTTCCACTGGAAGAACCTTGCAGTCTTACTATATGAAAGTTGTTTGTGTTTGTGTGAAAAACTGAGTAAATTTCACTTCCCTTGGTTGTGAACTTTACTTTTTCCAAGAGAGGTTTTGGTGGTTCCTTTGCGTTTGTTGTCAATCTTTTAGATTTTCTTCCTATAAACAGTTCATCTACAGCTTGTTGTTTTTGTGTTTCCTCCTTTTTCTTTAAGTTTTTAAATGAGACTACTTGAAAAACATAGTCAAATAACGTCTTGAAAACCTCATCTTCCAAGCTAACAGCAGCATTTGAAGCACTTGTGAATCTTTTAGATTGAATCAAATGTAGTGAGTTTCCTATTTTACAAAAAGAATCTGCTCCTGATGCTTTTTCAGCATTCACATAGAGCATGTATTCATCTGGTTGTACCAACATTCCATAAACATCAAGTTTTGATAGAGAGTTCATAACTGAGAAATTTGTTGGAATGCTATTTCGAATTCCATCTATCGTTAAGGAGATTGTATTTGCATTTTCGTCCTTTTGAATATGTGGCCAATAATGTTTCAAAAATCTCACACTGACATCCGTTATTTCATTTGCATTTGGGCTGTATTCTGGTGCCAGAATTGCAATATCGATAGGCAAAAAAGGAAAGAGACTAATGAGCTCAATAATTGTCAACACTGCAACTCCTCCACTTTCATATAATTGTCCTTTCTTTCCCATCTTAATAGCTCTCTTACTGGTTCGATAATTTTCATAAATTGACTTGTTGGGATCATATTTCTTTTTCTTTTGGGTGGCTGTTTCGTCCTTACTCGAAGTCAACTTTCTTTTGACATCTGTTGTTGTGTCAGAACTAGTTTGATTGGAGTCTTTGGATTGTTTGCTATCTTTCTCACCGTTTGCAAACAGTGCATCATGCAGGATATTCATCAACAAGAACTTTTTCATCGCATCCATTCCTGAACTAAACTTTTCCACAATTGGAGAACTATAACGAGCAGCAATTTGATGGAAATAAATCCAACACCTTCTTTTGAGAAATTTCTTGAATTTCTCTACTTCAATTTCTGAGGAATCAACTTGTCCCTTTCTGTATTCTTCCATAATTTTAGTGAATGAAATTGAGTTTAGATTTCCATCTGTCCAACACTTTACAAACTCCCAACACAATCCAGGATGTCCTTTCAATAAGTTTAAAGCAATCCAAAATACACTATAAACACATTTGTCTTCCCTTGAAGTATTGTCACTATTAAATCCCAATAATTTTTGTAAAAACTCCTTAATATCAGTAGTGTTCCAATATTTGTGAATGATTATTGTCTGCTTGACATCAACTTCTTCTGGTTGACCTTCATCTGTTCTCATCAATACATCATATTCATCCTCATCAACATTATCTTCATCACCATCAACATCATCTTCTGTTTGACCTTCTGTTAATGTGGCTATTGATTGTTTCGCATTAAACTTTTGTTTTTTTATAATAACGGCTACCTTATCAGTTTCATCAGTAGTGGCTTGTGATGAGGTGGTGGTAACGTGCTTTTTTCTGTATTATTTCTTATAACACTTGATGGAATACATTCACCAACAATAGTTTGATCTCTGGACGAAAGTGCAATTCTAATTTTTTGAATGGGAAGAGTCAATAACAATGCAATAGATTCCTGCAATAGAGAATTTCCTCCCTGCTTGTAAAACGCTTGGACATCATCAAAATGAATAAGAATGATACTTGAAGAATCGAATAATTGTAAGAGAGCGTATACTCGGCGCTGATCTGATAACGAATCATAATTTTCAGGAAGGTTTCTTGCATCATCAGAGAGCTTACTAATTAAAATTCTTTCAATAAATAATCGTTTGTTTGAATTTTCGATTGGAATAAGATTTTTTTCATAATCAGAAAGTTCAATTCGCAAATATCGAACAGGAACCCATGGAGATTGTGTTTTGTTGTACAGTTCAACTCCTTCTCTGAAAAAATGTGTTTTTCCAATTCCCTTCACACCAAAATTGTAAATTACTTTAACTTGAGGTGTTTTGAGAAATTCGAATAAAGTTTGATTATTTCGTTGAAGTGGTTTGTCACCAACAGCTACTGCTGAAGAGGAGGATGAAGCTGATGATGAAGACGAATCTGATGATGATTGTACACCAGTTGCCCGTGACATTTTTAAACGAGAGTGTGAAAGATTGTTGTGAAATCTAATCATCATCATCATTGACCTCTTAATCGTTTCTGGAACAACGACACAATTTATGGAGTTGAGTTTACTATTAAGATTTACCGAGTTGAAATGGAAAGTGATTGAGTGCATCAGTTCCTTCCTTGGGCGGATAAACTATTTCATGTTAACACAGATGAAATACCTCTGTTCTGTGAATTGGTCTGATAAAAATCATGTTGTTGTGGTACGATTTAGTGTGGATGGTGTTGTTGCCTCTCTCTTTCTTGTTGTTTGCTTTCTACTATTTAAAGAGAGAACAATTAGTGGAGAAATCGAATAGAAATTTTGAGTATGAGGGAGAAGATAGACTCTTTCTTATTAAACCACCAAGTAGAATAGTGGATCTCCCAAAGAATAGGTCTATAGATGAAGTTTTATCTAGTGTGAAAATTAAAATGTTATCCTATAATAAATTATCATTGGACCAGGGAAAGAAACTAGTCGAAAGGTTATCGGAAAGAAGATATTTCAATTCTCTTCAATATTTGTGTTTAGTAAGTGTGTAATTATCTATGGAATTTATTGAATAACATCTTTCAACAGTCAAGACCTCAATATACTTGCTCATGTTCTCTTACAACTTTGACATCTGTTTGGAATTATTTATTTACTTCAATGGGATGTGGTGATTTACCTCCATTATGTCAGGAAGATGTTATTTCATTAATGGGATTTGATGAACCTTTCGATGATATTAGTTTTGGTAAATTGGCTTCAAACAAACGTAAGTTTAGTTTAGTTTAGTTGTAAATAATTGGAAATAGAGGATGCTTTAGTAAGTTGATCAAACAATGTGGAATTATTAATTTTATCAAAAAGTGGTTCTATACATTGTGTTCTTTATTCAAAGTTAGAGGAAGATCTTCCATGGTGTGGAAGAAACAAGGCGAAAACAATACGAAAGGTAGAACAAGAGAACAGGTAATGTCTATCATTAAACAAGGACTGAAATCAAAAACTTGTTCATTTGTCTATCACATGCACCATCATGTTTGTTTAATTGTAGGCTATGAAGAAACACCCATTGATCCGACACTATCCTATTCTAAACTAAACCTTTCATCAGATGAAAAGAACACTTGGCTCATTGTTGGTGATATTTCATCCAAACTCTCACCTCTAATCTCTGTTTCATTGGATGACATAGAAAGAGACTTGTCAACTCAACCTCCTCAATACCTCGACGTTAGACATTTGAATGATGGTTTGAAATTTGATGAAACGTTAAGCTCAAATCCCAACTGCATCATAATGTATGAGCATTGTGTGTGAAAATATGTAGCACAACGATGAAGAATAAAGCTATCACTTACTTTAAATTTTCACATATTCCGAAATGAGATTAGTCCGATTTCTCTTACAAAAAAAAAGATGAACACTATTCAGAAGCTCATCTTTGTATTGTTATTGGGTCTACTTGTTAGTGTTGTGTATTCATCCACATTATCATCAACATCTGGAGATTCGTCCAGTTTATCTTCACTTTGTACTCAAATTCCAATCTCTATAACAAATATTGGTGAGTGTGTTGAAACCGAATGTAAAGCAACTATCAGCACATTAACCAAAACTCTCTCATCCAAATCAAATTGTTTTCTTTTAACTGTCGAAAATCAAATTGTCGGTCAAATTAATATTGACATGCAAAACGGTTTCAAAACACAACAATCTAATGAGTGTTATTATTCTGATGATTATGCTTTCAATACTACTATTAAATGTAGTAGATCCTCTCGTTTGACTTGTAGTAATTGTCCAGGTTTCTCTTCGAATAATCCCTATTCGAAATGTGTTTTTGGAAGAGGTATTGAAAATCAGTCCTGGTGTGGATATACAACTTATTTTATGGGAAATTTGAGATATAAAGTTTGTCATCTCAGTGAACCTTCTCCACCATCCATAATGATGAAAGTTTCTACTAGTCAAAATTCCATTCCTTTCTACGTTAATTATACGAAAGATGTCAATCAATATACTAACTCTGATGGTAGTATTACTGTTTCTGTTGATAATGTGAAAACTACTGATCCAGAAGTCAAGCAATTCATTGCCTATGATTCAGCAAATCCAACCGATTTCTTTTATTTACCTTTTCACTTGGTTAATATGGGAAACGAGTTTAATTATTCCAAATTGGGATGGGTCAAATCATTCCCTAAACCTAGTATTGGTCATCCAGATTATCCACCAACTAATTTCATGACTATTGGTTGTGAAACTCAAAATGGTATTGCAACAACTTCAGCTGTCTATAATTCTGACATTTTGACTTCCTCTTATGCAGCTTCCAAAATTGGAGGCATGTCTTTACAAGATGCAGAATATAACACTTTACAATTATCAAACTTCCCTGGATTGGGTTACAATTATCAACCTTATCATTATATTAAGGATGGTATCATGAGCATTTTTTACAAAACTCCGTCTCGTGTTACCTTTATTGGAATAACTCCTGATCTCCATATAGTTCCAATGCAATATAATGCAATTCCTGCAAGTGTTAATATCAAGACTAATAGAGGTTTGGTTGAAACATTTACAAGTCCAGTAGCTCACTGTGATTATGTTTATACTCCTGAAGGTGGAGCATGTACTCAAGTGTGTCTTATTCGAAACTCTGATAGTGTTTCCTCATATGGATTTGCAAGAATGAATAGCTGTCAATTTAATCATCATTCTTTGGTTGGATTATCCGATTTTTCAATCACTGCAATGAAATGGCCTGAAATGCAATGGTATTCTTACACATTTAAAAAGAATATTACATCTACTAGAGTTAATACCCCTTCTCTAGTGTCAAGTGTCACAATTAATTCATTGACTGTTAGTTTGAATTATCAATTAACATTAAGAAACTTTACAATTTCATTCAAATCAAGTTCAATCATTCCAACCATTGGAAATTGTACTCAAGATGGAAATCAATTATCATTTACATTGGGAAGTTTATCCTATCCTGGAAAAATTCTGGTATACTTTTCAGATTCAAATATTCCTTCATTATCACCAGTTGTTGGTCTAATTCCATCTGTGTCAACTGTCCAATTGACCGATTCACAAGTTAAAACTCAAGATTTGGTTGTCATTGCAAGAAATGGAGATTATCAATCAACTTGTATCATTTCAATGAAAGGTGTGTTATCAACTGAACCATTTGTATCTAGACAATATTGTAAACTTAGAGTCAACCACAAATTCAACTGATAGTGGAAATAACAATGGAAACAATGGAACTACAACTTCAGAATGGGTTGACAAGGTTTCTGCCAAGTTGGGACTTTCAATTTCCCAATACGATTCAACTACTCAATTGGCGATTGTTGTTTCAATACTTTTGGCTATTTCATTGGCATGCACTGTTGTAATTGTTGTTATTGGAAGATTCGTGTTCAACAAGTACTTTTCCAAAAAGAAGAAATCAAGAAAATATAAGAAATATTACAATAAATATGATTAAATAGTTGTAATGCTTTATTGCTGTTTCTCCTTCTTCTTTTTTCCTTTTAATGAAATGGCACACTTGACAATAAGAATAATGAATCCAATAGCCAATCCAATTGCCAACAAGGAACCAATAGCAATTCCAATAAATACTAGAACTGTAATGAAAATTTGAATTGGTTCTGTGAATCCCTTCAATGCTTCAGACAATGAAGGACTAAATCCATTCAAGAATGATAGAATTCCAGATAATCCACTTCCACCTCCACCACCACCATCAGTGTTGTTAATTACAATTGGAGGATCATTAATTGTTACATTATAATTAATAGTGATGGCACATTGATCCTTGTAGTCACCATTTTGGACATAAATAACCACAATAGCATTCTTGTAAGAGCCAGATATGGAAGTGGAATAAGTTTGTGAAACGAGACCAATAGTTGGATTTGATGAAGGAATGGTTGGAGATGAAAAATAGACCAATACTTTACCAGAATAGGATAAACTCTTCAAATCATAGAATACTTGATTATCTTTCTGATTGCAATTGGAAATTTTTGGCATGATAGAGTCAGATTTGAATTTAACTGTAAAATTATTCATGGTAAGTGTAAATGAAACATAGGCGGTTGTTGAAGCAATATTAACTGAAAGAGGAATAGTTGAAGTGCTTATATCATCATATGGAGTTGAGGTGATTTTCAATCCTGAATATTCATATTTGTAAGGTCTAAAATCTGGATATTTCATAACAATAGCACTTGTAAATGGAATGAGTTTTGATGAGTCAAATGTACAACTGTTCATTAAGGCGAATCCATACTCATTTACTGCGCCAGGTGTTTTTGTAATGACACATGCTTGTGTACAAGTATTCTTTTCCTTATATATTTGAATGAAATCACAATGAGCATAGGAAGGAGACCATTGAATATTTGTTGCCAAGTTGGTATTTAATGTAAATGGAGTAGTAATAACATGGTATAAGTAAGGAACAATTTCCTTTTGAATAGTCAATCCAATAAATGAAACTTTGGACATGTCACTTGGATTATAACTCATGAAACCCTGACCAATTGACCAATATGGATTGTAAACTCCCAAATTGGTCCCACTCTGAGCTAGTCCACTAAAAAATGAGGGATCATATAATTGAACACGATAGTTTAACTTGGAAGCTCTATACTGTTCCAAGAGACTGCTATACACAGGAGCAGCTTTAACTTCCAATCTACCTCCCATATTATCTCTACAGACAAAATCAGTAATCTTGAAACTTGAATCGAACCTAAAACCTGCATCATTACCATATGATTTGAACCAACCAATTCTGTCATAATTATACTCAGTTTTTCTGTTTGTAGTAATTGCTGGAAGATAGTAGAAATCATCTGGTTTGGCAGTTCTATACATGACAAAAGTGGAAGGTTGAGGATCATCTCCAGAGACTGACGAAACTGTAAAATTCAATGACCTTTCTGGAGAGAGAAATGTTTTAACAGTATCCTTATATTCAATATTCAACTCTTCCATTGGTGTTGTAATGTGCAAAACAACATTCTTAGCACCTGGAGATCCCAATTGACAAACTTTGTAATCGTAACCACCTGAAACCCAAACTTTGGCACACATGGTTCCTTCATCTTTAAATATACATGGACCCCAATTAGCTAGATTTCCCCAAAATCCCCAATCAGACCAAGAACTTGTAAAACAATATGCTGTTCCTGGATACTTTGAAGAATCGATTGGACAATATGCTCCAGATCCACATCCAAGTGACTCCTGATTATGACATCTACAAGTTGATTCCCATGTATATTGTGGATCTGCTGTGTAATAACATCCATCGGTGGTTGCTGTTTGAATTTTATACGAATCTAACAATGATATATTCACAGTACCTAAACTAGTGTCATCCAAGAAGAGTTCCATACACATTTTTGAATTACTTCCCGTACTAACAGATCCAGCAACTACAATATTTGCCTGACACACATTTGCAACACAATTTTGAATGGAACTCACAGCAATGGGTGTTGATTTACATGCCATGGAATTTTGACCATTCACAAATCTGAAATTTGTTGTGAGTTGATTTAGAACTATTAGTATGGATAGTAAAAGTACACCACATATTGATCGTGCTTTGAATAAATGAAAGAAGGACATTAAAGATGAATGATGGCAGCTAGCCAGATGTGTGTGTGAAGAATATTTTTTGAAAAACAACAGCATTATAGCTATGTGGAGAACTGACATTGTCAAAGTGCATCAAAGATGATCTGAAGAATGAACAATGTATTTAAAGTGTAGTGTTGACATATTAAGCTCAACAATTGGGTAGATGTGTGAAAAGTAAACGATGTGCGTAATTGAGCTGTTAAAAAAATATGTCTGAAAAAGTTGACCTAGAAAGAGCAAAAGATTTGTTTGGCTATTTACACGAAGTAGTATCACAAGCAGAAACTAGTCTTTCCAACAAACTACGTGATGATGATGATGATTCGAATAATATTCAACTAATCCCAACCGATGAAGAACTCAATCGTTTAATCACAAAAAACTTGTGGACTCTAATCAAATCTTATGGTGTTCATATAATTCAATTATTGGCACGTTTATTGAAACTAATTCCAACAATCTTGTTGACAATCGAAGGAGGAGCAGCCAACCCACAAATAATTGTTGGTTTGGTTAGATCAGTTTTCGAACTTATTGGAATTTCACTTACATTGACTGTTAATGATGGAAAGGCAGTGTTTCTCTTGTTTAGAATTGCTAAACGGGCATTACAATTGATTTTGAAACCATTGATGAAGGTAGTTTCTAATAACAAGTTACCTAGTAGAGAGAGAGAAGAAATTACTACATTGATTAGAGCTGCTCAACCGCTTGTGGAATCTGAAAAACCAAACCAAAAACAAGCCCTCAAGTTATTGGAAACTGCTCGTGCAGTAGAAAGTCAATCAGAAGAAGATGAAGCAGGTGACAGTAGTGATAGCGATGATGAAGATTTCAATGTTCCATCTAGAAGAAGAAGATTCCACTCATCCTCCTTGGACAATAGAGCCATGTACAGGAGAAGAAATCAACCTATTTATCCAAGCTATAAGAAACCGAGAATGAAATGGTGGAAAATTGTGTTAATTGTCTTATTTACAATGATCGTTATTAGTGGAATATTTACATTTTTAAAAATAAATAAATATTTGTAAATATTATAATACTATTATATTGTTATAACATTAGTTTTTCCATCCATATTAATAGAACTATCATCTAATCCTTCAACTTGTGTCAAATGTTGTGAAACTCTGCAAAATGAATGAGTAAATGAAATATATTGAACTGTCAAAAACATTAACAATTGGACAAGTAACATGAACAACACTCCATACATGATTTGCTTTTGTGAATAGTACAACAACTTGAAAAGACTCACAACACTTGTGGCAATATAAAATAAAACATTGAGAATGTGTTTTCCAAATCCAATTACTACATTCATGACAATGACATGAGTTTTAAATTTCTTTTTCCTTGGTGTGATCATGGATAAATCTTCATCTCCATCCACTTGCCATGATGGTAATAAAGAAATATTTGTTTGAACTTTGATTGTTTTATCATCGGCTACTTCTTTTCTATATAGATAAGCTGAATAGGTCAACCATAAAATTAACACAATTAACAATGAATAGGGGTAGATATCTTGTATGTAATTATAGATCAGAAAGATGGATTCAAAGGAAAGTGGTTGGAGAACGGAAAGTATTTTGAGTGAGATGGATTGTGTAGAGCAAATTCCTCGAATGACTGATGAAGCAGCTGACATTTTTTTTTTGGAATTGAAATCAAAGAAGTGTTTTCACATTATGTTTATTTGAATGATTTCACAGTGAAAATTCATCATTCAAATTATGGAGATATTGTAAAATTATCTTGAATATAACTTGAAGATGAAAATCCAATCTCCATTAGTCATCCCAATATTACTATTGACCATGCAGGACAATACTGCATTGATGGAATTTGTCATGATGAAGTGTATGTGCTTTAATGATATTGGAAATCCTGCAAGGTAATTACTGGACAAATATTGAAAGTAATGATGAGAACGTTGTTAGGAGTGCAAATAAACAATACTAATCGAAGAAAGTGTTTGAAATGGTCAAGTACATGTTCTTGTATTTTAAAAAGTAAATTTTCAGCAACTAATATCATCATGATAACTTTGATGAAACTATTAGGAGAGAATTTTCCCCCTGATAGAATTGATCATGCTGAACAATCCAAATATATTGTGATGGTTTTCCGAATGACCAAGTACATCTGGAAGTGATGATAATTTTCCCAATATAAATTACTATTATATTGATAATGAATATCATTCATGATGGTTGGTATTTGTTTCAACATTGACTATTACTACTATTCACATGATGAGGAGATGAAACGTGAAAGTATTGGTTCCTATACTTGCAATATTTTTAAAAGCTCCAATTTTTTAAAAATTGTTTTTGAAGAGATGTTGGGAAATTCACATCTTGTTGACTGACTTGTCATCTTCTTCTAATTTCAGAGCTTCTATCATATTCTTCTGGTCCCTCATACTGGGTAATAAAACTAATTGTGGACATTAGTTCTTCCTCAGTCAAGCTTTCCTTTGGTAGATTTACAGACATCCATGCTGGAACACCATTTTCACAATTTACCATATGTGCATAATCTTCTAATTTTTCCTCCCATTGACGAGGTAAAACTTTGGCTATTGATGATACCTTTGAAAGATTTTTCAATAAGAATACCAACAATCTCATATTTGTATCGTCGTCATAAATTGGTGAGAGGGCAAGGAACGACTCTTGATTGGATGAATTCAATCTCTCACTTAACATGATCTTGCAACATTCCCTCATAATTTCCTTCATTTCAAATATATGGCTCATTGAAAGAATGTAAATAAATGTCTGATCACTACACAGCCTTAAATTTGAATAATTACAATTACAAGCTTCTGAAAGAAGAATTCGAATAGCTTCTATTTTTTCAGTTTCTGCTCCAATTTCCTCACTCTTTACAAATTCAAAAACATCATAAGAAATCCTACTTGATGAATACTTTTCAAAATATACTGCAAGAACTGGACTCGATTTTGTTACTATTTGCTTATTGACCTGAATTTCAGTTCCCTTATCATCAATTATTAGAGTACAATCATAATTATGCTGTGAACACAACAGAATAGCATCTGACAATGAAAAAACTTGTGTGAAAATCTCTTCATTCCATGTCACTTCTATTGATTGAAATGATTGTTTGGATTCTTCAATTCTTGAGGAAAGTTTAAGTAATTTTTCATCAGCTCCGTGAAGATATCGAACTTGAGTATAATTACTCTTAATAAAGGCAATGCATTTCTTTACAAGTAGCATGAGAATTGAATTGTGAGAATTTTTAAGAACCTTTCTCGACAAATAATCAGAAATTTGGTCAATTATTTGCATGACATTTTCTACTTGAATGAAAGTAGACAGTTTGGAAAATATGGTCTCTTTCAAATCAATTCCACAATCTCGAACATCATTCAATAAAAATAAAAATAATGTCAAACTCTTGATATCATCAAAGTACTTGGAGAGAAAGTTATCTTCATGAAAAATGTCAATACAAGACTGTTTCCCAGAATTAATATAAGGAATCACTTCACAAATGTATATGATTAATTCTCTAGATAATACCAGCTCATCACGTGAGAGACCTTTGATCAATTTTTCATTTTTGAACACTTTACAAAGGTCTGGTGAAATAATTTCAATGAGTGGAAAGTAAACTTGAAGATATGGTTCGTCCTCAATTTCCTCATTGATAACCACTAAATTATGTAGCAAGGATTTTGCATGATAATCAATTGTTGTTTTCTGGTTGGAATATGTAACTGCAACTGTACATAAAGGGCCTACAAACACATCCAATTCCAAACTATTGTCAAAATCTAAATAGAGCCGTTCGAAATTGTCATCACCAACTGCCTCATGTGAAATAAAGTGATTTTGTGCAGTACTCCCAATTCCAAGTTTTCCAAATTGATTACTTCCAAACGATGTCAAGTATTTGTCAAAATGTAAATTGACTAAATGAGTTTCAGATGCCTCTACTTTGATTATCTTTGAATTAACACTGTTGAAATGTACAGATCCATAACAATGCTCATAGAAGAAATGAGGTAAACTACTCCCAGACAAAGTAATCATGCCATACTTTTTCTCATACTTGTACTTCATTGATCCCCTATTAAAGTAAAAAGCAGGTTCTTCATTTCCCTTTGGTTGAGTACAATCAACAAAACCTGTCGATTTCACTCTAAAAGACTTGTATTTTGCAATTGCAAAAGGTGTATCTCCAATAATTGTCACTTTTTCCAATCCAAGTTTCAACCCGTCAAGTTTAAAAACTCTTCCATCATAGTACCAAGAAACAATTCCATCAAAATCCAAGAAAATTGAACATTGATAACCTAGAGCACAATGTCTAATACCCTTCTTGAAGATGGGCACTGGAAATCGTTTCATCTGACGATCTTGGGGTTGTAACAACTCTCCGAACGAATTCAATCCACACCCGAGAACTTGTCCCATTTGTGATCTGATGAGAACATTGTTATATTTCATTTCAACTTGAACAATTTCATCATCTGGATGATCAAGTAGATATTGAAAAAAAGGCACGGGTTGCAATGTATTTTCGTTTTGGTTAATGAAGGGAGTGAAGAAACCCTTGCCAACTCCGTATAACATTTTTTTTACATTAATGTTTTTCAAAGTTCCACTCTACGTCAGTTTTGATAAATTGTACCCACAATCTTCAAATGAAAAAAAAAGACTACAGCACCACAGGTTCCCAAGTTGTCTCCAACCTCAGTACTGATGTGGCTCGACGATGCTTAACTTCTCAAATCGGACGGGATGAGGTGCATTCATCGTGATATGGCCGTAGCCATAAACAATAGAAAAATCTTAATCATAAATAATACAATGTTAGGCTATAAAGCCAAATAGTTTTTTATTATGCTTTGTATTTGTTTCAAGAACAATTGAGAGTTAACACTTTTCAATCCATTTGGAAACAAATTGACGATATTGTTCAGCAGTTTCTTCCAATTCTTCAACTGATTTCTTATTGGCACGATAAGTAATGAATGGTTCGCTCCATTCCAATTTACATCTGTGAGCGAGAGCTTTCAATGGATTCAACAAGTCATCGAGTGGAATCAAATTCTGACCCTCTGGAGTGTATGCCTCTTCAAAATTACCAGCTGTTACAGAAATCAATAATGGTTTGCCCTCCAATTTCAATCCTTCCTCTCCATAACGAATATAGTACATTCTTGTGAATGTTTCATCAATCCATTGTTTCATGAAAGCTGGCATTGAGTACCATTGGATTGGAAATTGGAAGATAATTCTGTCTGCATTCAAAAGTTCTTTGGACATCAGAATTGGAATCAAACTTTTTACCATTCTCAGTAAATAATTGATGCATGTTGATAATTTCAATATTGTCAAGAGTTGACAAGGCCTTGATCATTGAACGATTGGCTTGAGAGCTTTCAAATCTTTCGTGGAAGAAGAGGACAAGAGTAGACATTTATTTGTTTTGTTGTTGTTTGTTTTCGAATAATTGAAACATTCGAAATTAAATAGTATTTCTGAAATGTCTTCTTTTGGATTTGTGCTTGCGCTTGGCGGATTATTTTATAGCTCAAGTAAATCGAACATTAAATTTTCTATGCAATAGGGAAGTATTAATACTCACTATTCGTTCTATTTACTGTCTATTTGGGAATGATAAGATGATAAATTGAAGGTGTACTAAAACCTTCTGGTCTTTGGTACGGTAATGAAAAGTTTTGCAGCACTGAAATCTGCTTTGAGTAAGCTTTCTCTATTGATGGTATAAACAAATTGTGCATCGAATGGCATACCTGGATAATTAGCATTGGTTGACAAAAGAATAATATCATCCTTGTCAGTCTGTAAATCATTTCTAAAGGTTGCTGTGTATTGTCCACAAATGGTACCAATATATGATGGACAATTGGAAGTATGATTGAAATATTCATAATCTTCAAATTCTTTTTTGGAATCAGCAAATACTCTTGTATCTAATGAGAGACCTAATTTCAAAGATGAATTTGCAAATTTAGTAATGGTTAATTCGTCTATTTCAATTCCAGTAACCAATGGAACGGTTGAATTATCTTGGTAATCTTGATAAATAACATAACCATCATAAGAATCAATATTTGGTACGGAAGCATTGATTTGAAAACTATCAATCTTGGCAAAAAAGTATAAATATCCAGATTTTGGTAATTGGCAATCAATGAATGAGCTTATTTCAGAAAAATCAATTTGTCCAATAAAAGCATATCTCTTTTTCCAAAGTTTGGATTTGTCAATCATGTTGGGATTTCCTCCAATCTTGGTTCTACGCCCATCGGTGGGGATTGAGGAATTGAATATGAAAATTTCCCGATAAAAGTTAACAGATAATGAAACGGACTGTTTTAAAATCTCCCTGAAACTATTGTCACATGAATCCGTTCTCATTTTGCTTTCAACTAGTGAATCTCTGCTACTAATATATGGATATATATCCGAAAAGAATTTGTTTTTCCATCCTTTCGAATCAAAGTTTCTAATATCTGAAAGAGTTCTACTGGTTCCAAATGTTAAAAATAAAGGATCTTCAATCTTAGTCAAATGATAGCAATACTTCCAAATATCATCATTTTCAACAATTAAACTATTCCAATACTTGCAAACTGTTCTCATTTTCAAAAGGTCATCAACATTTCCCACAAATTTCAAAATATTTGAATGAACATCTGGTGAGATGGATGAAAAAAATGGACCTTCTCTAATTGAAACTTGAGAAGAATCAGTATGTTGATTGAACAAATTATTAACAAGCACAGAAAGTACATTAGAAATTGAACAAATACTACTTGGAAGAGATTCAAGTAGTTCAGAATCATATTTGATAGCATTTTCAATGGCAGGTTGACCAACTGAAAAGCAAGAACAATCTCGTGTGTAATTTGAAGCAAGTTCAACAATTTCTCCCATGACATAGCATACTATTATTTTCAAACCAACAGCAAGGACCTTCTCTTGTTTTTCAATTTGCTTTAAACTTGACAAGTTAACATTGAAATATAGAGCAATAAATCTCTCTACAGATTTTCCCTCTTCCGACTCATCTTCCATCACCTTTTCAATTGGTAAAAGAGTAGTCATTGGATATTCACCCAACCTTCCTTTCAAATTCTTTCTACAGATTTCCATGATTAAATCATGAATATCTTGACAATGTTCCTGACTATCCATTGCATTTTCATTAGTAAAGCCATCAAGTAATTGTTTAATGGCTTCGGAAGAATCTGTTCTCTTCAATAGTACATATGGCTTTAAATCATCAATTAATTTCAACAATAAAACCAAACCAATGGAGGCTAGAGTTTTATGACCATGACAAGACATGAACATGTCATTATTGTGGCCAGTAGTGGGTGGAAAGTAATAGTGCTCGGCTAGATTTTTGATTAACTGATCGGCATTGAATATGGATTGAAAAGAGGTGAGTGAACAAAAATTGATCACTGTTTGTGGAGGCTCTGTACGTGATGTTGCCATTTTTTTTAATTTCACAATTTTCTGGAATATTTTTTCTGAGAGATTGTTACAAATAGTAAACTATTTACTTGGAATAAACAACACTTCCGTTCATGATAACAGCAGAAATTGGAGGATCACACAATTCATAAATGATATGTTCCCAATTCTTAGAGTCAACAATGACACAATCACCAACCTTTCCAACAGCCAAACTACCATGGGTTGCAGACTTTCCAATAGATGCAGCAGCATTCAAAGTACAAGCAACAAGAGCTTCATTCAATGTCATTCTCATATTCACACAACTCAAATGCATAACAAATGGAAGTGACATACAGTGAGCATTTGGATTGTAATCAGTTGACAAAACAACTGGAACTCCATTGTCAATCATTTTTCTTGCAGGTGGATAAGCAATTCTTAAAATATAGGCAGTTGTTGGTAAGAGAGATGCACAAATATTCTTCTCTGCCATCAATTCAATTCCCTTATCACTCACATGTTCACAATGACTAACAGCCAATGCATCTAATTCATGAGCTAGTTCAGCACTTCCCATTGGATTCAATTCATCTCCGTGGAAGTTGATTCCAAGTCCTAATTGTTCCTTTCCTGCTTTGAGAACTTGTCTTGTTTCTTCAGTTTCAAAAACTCCCTTCTCATGGAAAACATCAATCAAAGTTGGACCAATTTCATCCTTTTCAATCATTTTAGCAAGGGCAGGAACTTGTTCTTCAAGAATTTGCTTGGTATAAGCTTGCAAATTGGAATCTTTTGGAACTGAATGTCCTCCAAGATAATTACTAACAATTTCAGGAATTCCCAATTCGATATGCTTCTTATTGGCTCTATGCAAAACCTTCAACATTTTAATTTCAGTTTCAGTTTCCAAACCATAACCAGATTTTCCTTCAATCAATGTAGAACCATTCTTCAACATGGTCTTACATCTCTTTACCAATAAATCCAACAATTCATCTTCACTCGATTCACGTGTATGTCTAACAGTAAATCCAATTCCTCCTCCCATCTTGTGAATATCCATATAAGTAGCTCCTTGCAATTTTAACACAAATTCATGACAACGATCACCACTCCAAACAGGATGAGTATGACTATCAACCAATCCTGGAATGACACTCTTTCCCGAGCAGTCAATTTCTTGTTCAAACAATTTTCCATTATTTTCATCACCATGATGATATCATGAATCCAATTCTTTAATTCCGCTTCATTTCCAATAAATACAATTTTACCATCATGACCAATAATCATGGCCCCGGACCCTCCTTGAATAATCTCCAACTCGTTTTGTTCCTTTCCTTTTAATAATTTCTTGGAGGCATCTCGGGAAATGCAACAATTTGCTCTGCATTCTTGAGGAGTGTTTTATACATTTTTTTTCAAGTGTTTTTTACAACAAGATTTGCTGTTGTGTTGGATAAGATATTTTATGGAGGATTCTCAGGATTGTAAACAAGAGGTCAAGTAATATGTAATGGAGGTAAGGTCAATGTGTTGAAACACCGAGTTGATGAGATTTTTAATTGGATTTGGTTGGTGGGATGGTGAATGGAAGTTTGAATTTGATACCTAATTCATTTTCTAACAAGAGACAGCAAGCTTGTTGAGTATCGGTGGTATCTAGAGGTCTATATTCAATATTGTTTGGTTTGTAGAAAGTTTCAGCCAATTCTGGGAACTTATTATAGGAATAATCAACAATTTCAAATTCATTCTTCATGTACTTTCCATTGAAATAGTGGAATTTTCCATTATATTGTGAGGAAGAAAGAGGTTCCACCATTCTATTCTTTGCATGAATATTAGTTGGATCAAATTCAATTTGTTGGGTTTTGTAATCTGTCCAATCTTCAGTATAGAAATGCTTGTGATTTCCCAATCGATAGGCACTCTCGTGTCTATCAGCACTCAATTGCATTACTAGAACTTTCTTTTCCTTCATGACTTGAAGAGTATGATGGAAGAGTGAACCAACCTTATTATTTGGATTTTTAACTTCACTCTCAATATTTGGATCATAAATTAATGGATAAATTGGTGAAATCTGTACATTCATACATTTCCAATATTTGAATATTTTAATTATCAACATGTTCCGAAAATTAATTCCGATTATTAAATTCATCATCATCATCACTAAATTACTCCACACTTACATCAACAAATACAACACCATTCTTAATCTTTTCAAAGTAAGTTTCAGGCTTTTCCAAAAACTTGTTCAATTGTCCAAAATAATTCATCAAAAAGTGATGAACAATCGAGGTGGAAAACAACTCCTCAGCATCAACAGTATTATGAAGTAACTCCCTAGAAAATAGTGTATTATTATGAGGAGTCATCAATTGAACCGAGTAGCCAACCTTCTTCAAACGATCACACAGTTTATGTTTACTAGTCATGATATTCTCACCTTCCAATAGAACAATCCGTGGTTCTTGTTCCGATGCATTCACTGAGGAGGAATGAAAGAATCGGAGGAGAGAGGAACAAACTTGTTGTGGCTTATTAGATTTGTGCAGCAATAGTGAATTGACGATTTGCTTTTTAAACATTTTTTTTTAAAATTGAAAATTGTAAAAGAATTTTAAATATTTAAAGTATTTAAAAAACAAACTTTTGCTAAAATTTTGTAATGGAATATAGAACAAGTTCTAATTTTAAAAAAAATGGCTCCAAAATTTACAGTGAAAGATCTTTCGTGTGATGAGTGGTTGGAAATTTGCAAGTTTTTGTCCCCTTGTGAAATGTTCAGATTGTCGCAATCTTGGAGACAGATGTATTTTCATGTGTTTAGAGAAGGAGATTCGGAAATGTTATTCGAATTGATCAAAAAAAAAGTTTCCGATGAATTTCAAAGAAAACAGAATAATAATGTATTTTTGAGTGATGAAGAGAAGGAATGGATGGCTAAGAAAGTGGAAAATAGAAGAGATTGGAAGAATTTATTAAGAATTTATTTAAAGTTTAATTATTTGAAATTAGAAAAACATTCGAATGAATGTGTTGAATTTCTACTCTATCAACCGTTCAATGCAATAATAACTGAATTGGATGAGAATGGGAATTGGATTCAACACATTAATTTGAACATATATCTCACTAGAAAACAAATGATAGATCCAGTTTTAATTCATGGTTACAGAGATAATGATGACAAGATCAGAGTTTTTCATTGGGAAAGACAAGATTCATCAAAACCTCCGAGAAGAAGAACATTTCGTGATACTATTGTTAATCATTTAGGAGTAATTGATGACCAGCGTAAGAAGCAATACTTTAGATCTCTTGTTTGGGATTGTAAGGATGGAAGAACTGAAAATCTCATTCAAACACAAGAATTCATGATTCCCAATTTAGAAATACGAGAAACTTGTTTAGCACACCAACATGGAGGAGCTGTTTCCTTGAATTTCGGATCTTCAGATCCGTCTGAAATAATTGTTAGAACTAATCCATTTTCTATTCGTCGTATTTTTTCAATTCGAACATTAATTAAGCAAGTATCATTTTATCATGATTTCATCACACTTGGATTTCTGATATGGTTTGGATATAATTACCAGTACAAGTATGATTGTTTCAGACACGCCAAACAATTGTTATTCCTTCCATATAATCATATTGATTTACAAGATCATGCTATGTATCAGCTATTTTACTCAATAGCATTTTGGAGTCTCTATTTGGGTTATGGGATTGGATTTGCGTTTCTTGGCACGTATTTTAGTCCTGGAGTAGTTACAATGTTAGTGAACTGGATTATTTACAAATATCTCGATAGTATTGAATATCCAGAAACAAGAGAACTGAGATCTCCTTGGAATTTGCTCGCTGTTTTGGAGGCGTCTCAAACACTTTGGTGCATGGGATCTGTTGCAATATTTACAAGAAAAGTGTATACTTGGGGAAGATTTTGGAAAGATTCAATATTGGATTTAATAAGAAAGAAATAAAAGTTACGCCGTAAGGGAGTCGAACCCTTGACCTTCAGCGTGTAAAGCTGACGATCTAACCAACTGATCTAACGGCGCTTACAGTGAGTTATTAAACAACATATTTGTTACCTTAATCCGCCTTAAAATAATTTATCTTACAAATATTTTTGGATTAGTTTTGTAATAGTTTCACGAGAATGGTCATCAGCTGCTTTACACGTTTTACAAATGAGTGTGTAAGGGTTTTTAACATTTTCATTCTTAATTATCATCACATTAAAATGTTCACATTCTATTTGTTTTCTTTCTTCTTTTTGAATTTCTGATATTGTTTCATTATCCAAAATTCCGAAACCCTTCTCACCAGCTGCTTTGAATAGTTTCATTTTCCCTCTCTTGTACGCATCAAATTCAATCTCACTTCTTGTTCCAATATAAGCTTTTCCTCTGATTAAAGTCCTCAATTTCATATTTCTATTGATGAATTTAGTTCTCTTATTCAAAAACTCCATATACAAGTTTTCGAATACTTGTTGTGAGTCCACTATCGAAGGCAACAATTCATCAGTTGCCTTTTTTTTCTTCTTCCTATTATTATTATCATTATTAATGGCTGTTCGAAATTTGAAAATATTTGTTGGATCGTTACTTTCCAGTATTCTTTCAAGACTTCCTTGAAAACGCATATTTTTATAGAGAGCAGCATGATCTGTTTCATTCTCTCCAGAAAATATATCAACAAAATCACGACTCAGAATAAATCTCTGAAATTCAATGGTATTCACAATTTCATACACTTTCTTATCAACTAGTAGAATAGAAGTGTACAATGATTTCAAATCTAAATATTGCAAAATCACATGCCATACTTCCGTCAAATGTATTTTTGTAAACTCAGTTTCTTGAGGTTTAAGCTTTGCAATAGGAGTTGATTTTTTCTTGTTTTTTGTTTGCTTATTCTTTTTAAAATTGTGTAGATTGATCAATTCCTCGTCATCCAACAAATCAAATGCAGACATTTTTTTTGAAAATGTTTTCTTTTCGTTGTTGAAGCGTAAAGTTCAAATTTTTATCTTCACCGATCTGCAACTATTTTCTTAAATTTCTTTACAGTTAATTTCGCGCCAACTAAAAACCGCTGAAAGTTGTCTATTCTTACCGTTAAATATTCAACAAAAAAAAAACAATTACTCATCATGATTTCATCACCATGAGGAAAGTTCTCCCTTTTCTTCCTTCCACATCAGCCATGACCACATTCAAACCATAACAACATCTATATAAATTTGCCTGCCATTTACCAGGAAGATGTTGGTACACATTATAGTGAAGGTTCATGAACCGAAGTACATTATTGCTAGAAGAACACGCATATAATTGATACTTTGGAACAGCCCTGTCTCACTCTCTTTGATATGTTTTTCTATTTTGTAAAGAAGGATTGACTGGTCTAGGTAAGAATAGTGAAAAGGTAACTTTGAAAGAATATCGCTGGTGGATACATTGTGGAGAGTTTTGATTCTTTGGAAGAAATTCCAATCACTGAAGATTTATACCGATTAAAATAAACACTGTAACACTATCCATCTCAATTTAAGAAACTTTATTCTAATCTCTATAAAACAATTCCCAATTTAATACAACACAAATTACCCAAATTTCAATCAAAAACATTTCACACCTTCAACAAACTTTTTCATCCCTCACTTTTTATCTGAAACTTTTACTGTTTGCAAGTGAAACACGAAACACCAAATTGCACCTTCGCATTCTAAAAATAAAATTATATCAATCATCAACATGTTCATCGCTTGTTCATAAAATGCAGACGCAATCAATGCTGATTATCACAGATCAAAAAAAAACGCAACAATTTTTCTTCGCGGCGACGATTTTAATTTCTTTTTCCTATTAATTTCTTCTTTCTGTGCACACAACTACTTTTAAACCAACTCTCTCTGAAAATGATCACTACACATCAATGTGCTCCATCGAATGCTACTACTGGATCAGCTCGTCTTGATTTATTCTTTAAAGCTGCTCGTGGTATTGAAGAAAGTTTCTTGTTGCAATTGGTTGAAGCTTCATGGAATGAAAATCCATTAGATACTTTAAAGTTAATTTTCCAAACACGTGATTGTCGTGGAGGAAAAGGAGAACGTGAAATTTTTCACAAGTGTTTGAACTGGTTGATTGACAATCACCCAGAAGATTTACTTGTCAATTTGGAACTTTTACCAGAATATGGTAGATGGGAAGATTTGTTGAGATATATCAATCAAGAAAAGGGAAAGATTGGTGAAACAATTTCCAAGCTCTTTGCTGAACAATTACGTAAAGATTATGCTGCTATGCATGATGGAAAGCCAGTTACTTTATGCGCCAAGTGGGCACCAACTGAGAATTGTAAACATGACAAGAAGTTTAGTGCTGTGAAACTTATTGCTAAAGAACTCGGAATTAAAAAGGCAGAATATAGAAAGCAATATCTTTCACCACTCCGTGAATATATCAAGGTTGTTGAAAGATACATGTGTTTGAAGCAATGGGATGCTATTGATTATTCCAAAGTTCCAGGTAATGCCATGAATAAGCTCAAAAAGGCATTCAACAAGCATGATCCTGAAAGATTTGCCGAATATATGAAAAAGTTAGAAAAGGGTGAAACAAAGGTCAATGCCACAACTGTTGAGCCACACGAAATTGTAGCTCAATTCATGTATGGACAAGCACAATCTGAAACTGATCAAATTTTGGAATCTCAATGGAAGGAAATTGTCAAACGTGTCCAATCTCTTGGAAACATGGATCATGCATTGGCAGTTGTGGATGTATCAGGATCAATGAGTGGAACACCACTCAAGTAGCAATTTCCATTGGGCTGTTGGTGTGTGAATTATCAATGCCACCTTTCAGAGGAAAATTGATTTCTTTCCATGAAGATCCTCAATTCTGTACCATCAATCTCAACACTACTTTACGTGAAAGAGCTCAAGAAATCATGCTTATGCCATGGGGTATGTCTACAAACTTTTACAAGGTCTTTGAAACAATTTTGAGAGAGGCCAAGCAAAATAAGTTGACTCAAGATGAAATGCCAACTTCCATCTATGTCATTTCTGATATGCAATTCGCATCTGCTGCTGGTAGTTCAATGAGCAATTTGGAATATATCAAAAAGTCCTATGCTGAAGCTGGTTATGAATTGCCAAAACTCATTTTTTGGAATGTCAATGGTAATTCTCGTGATTTTGTCAGTGGTAATGCTCTTGAAAATAATGTTGCCATGATTTCTGGTTTCTCACCATCTCTTCTCAAAGCTGTTTTGAATGGTGATGATTTTACCCCATTTGCTATCATGATGAAGGCCATTCAAGATGAAAGATATTCCAAGATTAAATTGGCCAGCTCTGAATAAGCAAATTGACCTTATCAAAGTAGATAATGTTTGTAAAAAAACAAAAAATCCTTATTAAAAAGTAAAAACTCCAAAAAAGTACTCTACAATTTCTTTTTAGTTCTTTTTTGTGAATTTTTTTAAGTGAAAACAGTAGAAAAAAATGTGTCAATTTATCAAGAAGGCACTGTTTACATTGTGTTTGTCCATCATAATGTTGTGGATGTATCAATATTTCAATCCCGAACATTCAATTATTAATCATGAACATTATGGAGCTGGATATAAATTGAATGCACCAATGCCTTCACGTTCCGAGCTGATTTCCAAATTGGAGAAGCATAAGAGCCAATCTGAAGATGAATTTGATGTTTTAATTATTGGAGGTGGAGCAACAGGTTTGTTTTCTTTTATTTAAAATTGGAGAACAAAATACTTGAATTATGTTGAATTTAAATTGATTAAAAGGAAGTGCAATTGCATTGGATGCCAATTCTAGAGGACTCAAAGTTGCTTTATTTGAAAAGGAAGATTACAGCAGTGGTACATCCAGTCGTTCAACAAAATTACTTCATGGTGGTGTAAGTATTAAAGCAAATTTGAAAATTTACAAAAATTGTAAGGTGAGATATTTGAAAAAAGCAATGACAAATTTGGATGCTTCACAATTCTTCCTTGTCAGAGAAGCTCTCCATGAAAGATATCTCCTCTTCAATCAAGCTCCACACTTGACCAATTTCATTCCACTCATTACACCAATCTATTCATGGAGTGAAATTATTCCAACATTTATTCAATTGAAACTCTATGATTGGATTGCATATCCACATCTTCATGATAGTTATTTTGTTAGCGCAGAGGAAGCTAGCAAATTATTCCCAATGATTAAGAAGGAAGGTCTGAAGGGAGCCATGATTTATTATGATGGTCAATTTGATGATGCCAGAACTAATCTGGGATTAATTTTGACTTCCATTCAGAGAGGAGTATTGTCATTGAATAGATTTGGAGTTGTTGAACTCACTCATAATTCCACAGGAAAATTGAATGGAGCTATTGTGAAGGATGAATTGACTGGAAAAACATATCCAGTTAGAGCTAATACTATTATTAATGCAGCTGGACATTTTGCTGATGATATCAGATTGATGGATGATGCAACATCTACCAAACTTCTTCAAGCAGCTTCTGGAATTCACATTGTTTTGGATGGTAAATTCTGTCCAGCCAATGAAGGACTCTTAATTCCAAAAACGAAGGACAATCGTGTGTTATTCTTACTTCCATGGAAGGGTAAAACACTTGCTGGAACAACTGACTCTCCAAGTCCAATAACCAATAATCCAAAACCAAGTGAAGCTGATATTCAGTACATTCTCGATCACATTAATATGTACTTCCAGGTGAAGGTTTCGAGAGAGGATGTCTTATCTGCCTGGAGTGGAATTAGACCATTGAAGAAGGCGACTGAGGAGAAGGATACTGCATCAATCTCTAGAGAGCATGCCATTTATACATCACCAAGGTAAGTAGTTGGCACTTTGCTCAATAATTATTCATATTGAGTGAAGTGGATTAATGACAATTATTGGAGGAAAATGGACAACTACTAGAAGTATGGCTTCAGATATTATGGAAAAGGCCATCAAACAATCTCCACAACTCCAAGAAAGAATAATTGGCCCACCATTCACTGATAGAATCAAATTAGTTGGTGGTGAGGAGTTCAATCCTCTCTATGTTAAAAAGATGAAGCTCGATCCAATCATTGCTGAGCATTTGAATTCAGTTTACGGAGATCAAGCTTATTTAGTTGAAGAAATTGCTTTGAAGGAAGGACGTACAGCAAAGCTTCATCCACTCTATCCATTCATTGAGGCAGAAATTATCTACTCAATTAGATATGAATATGCTGTAAAGATTTTGGATATTCTAGAAAGAAGAACTAGAATTCAGTTCATTGATACCAAGACATCTTCATCTCTCATTCCAATTATTTCTCAAATTATGGCTGAAGAATTGAAATGGACTACAGAACAAAAAACTGCTGAAGAACAAGAAGTTCATAAATATTTACAATAAAGAACTTACCTTTACAAAATACAAGAATTAAAATAATGCCTTGTAAACATTCATTAAAAACTCTTGATCAAATAAAATCATTTCAACATTGAATTTCATCCAATCTACATCAAACTTTCGTTTGGCAGCTCTAATCACAAGTTTCAAAACAATTTCTCTATCCTCCACAATATCCTCACCAAGATAATCTATTTTTTCCACAATCTTGAATAATTTCTCATAGGGCTGGTCAAGTGCAAAGAGTACAGTTTCCTTACTATTCCTAAATAGAGAAGCAGCAAATTTTAGAGCATATCCATTCGATTTGATGGCCTCCATTACAATATTGTTGTCGTAGGAGCAATCACTATTCAATAATCTGAGATTCAAACCATCTCTCCGCACATATTCCAATAATTCTTCCAAAGTTGTTTCCTGAGATAGTATAAAATCACAGGGAGAGTATGGGCTATCAAGGAGTGAACATCTTTTCTTAGATGGAGAATTGAGAAATTCATGGATAGAATCCACCTCCACATATAGCTTTCGTTTGTGAGATGGTATAAACTTAATAGAATCACTATTTTGCTTCAAGGCTTCTGAAATTACGTCATCATTCATTAATTCATCAGGTACATGCTTGATTACAAATCCATTCACTTTAACAGCATCCATCACAAATGATTTGTCCTGAAATAGTTTTGTCATTAATCGACAAGATTCCAAATTTTTCACACTTTCCAAAGCAATTTCCCTATCCAAATGAAACTTTTTCTGAAACCAATGTAAACAACTATTATTGACCATCAATGATCTCTTCACAAATTCTCTATCATTCTGTAACTTTTTCGAAGCAAACGTAACAGCAAAATGATAATTTCGAATAGCTGCCAACATGATCTCCCAATCATTCCTAAAATTCATCGTTAACTTCTTCACATCATTCGCAGTAAGAGTTTTATATTGCAATAATAGTTGCAATACTAATTCCCTTGAGATGTAACCACCTCCCATCCCATCAAATTCTCTCGTAAACGATCCAATAAATTCACACTTTGCAACACAGCCTGATCAAAACAAATTCGGGAGATGAGAAAAGCTAAAACCTGATTACATAAATCTATTCTCTGCCTCCGATGATAGAGTTGGAGAAGTATATCGGATTGGAATGATTGATCGAGTAATAGTATTACATTGTCAATATTATGATCGGAGGATGATGATTTATTTTCCTTTAGTCTTTTGCAAGACTCTTCGGAATTGATTTGAAAAGTTTCATCATCACTTTGCAAGAAACATTCACGATTTCTTTTCATTTTTTTTAAATTAATTTTTTTTGAATTAAAATTGAAAAATCATTTATGGAAATTTAATTTGAGATAGAAAGACCAATTCAAATTATTAAGTTTAGGGGTAGGTTGAAAGAGAAAAAATTATTGCAAAATGGGGTTTCGAAAGAAGTTGAAAGTTTATACAATAAAAAAATTGAGATGGATTTTTCTATTTACATATCTCCATCTATTGAATAAATATAAATCTGAAATCTAATCTTGATAAGTTAGATTCTAGGGTATAGTACAATTAGATTCAATCAGTTTCAGATTTAATTTCAATCTTTGGTTCAATCTTAATAGATTGGTCAAACTTCTTCTTCTTTCTCTTAGGACCATTCAAGGTCAAATAAGTTGAGGCAAACTTGCTGACATATCCAGCTGATGGTTGCTTGCCAATCAACTCAAAAATGATTTCACCAATCCTCTTATTGGAAAAATCCTCATTATCACCCTGTTCAGACTTTATAATCTGCAACACCTTTTCAATTTGGGATGCATTCATCAATGCTGAAGGGTGACCTCTCTCGATTGTATGGGTTGTTGAGCTATTAGTAGCACAAGTCAATTGACCCGCGTCATACGCCCTCAAATATCTTGAAAGTTGGGACTTGTTAATGTGTTTCTTTTGTGAGTACTCCATGATGGAGCCTCTTTCTCGAGCTGGATGTTCCTTTATAAAATCCAATACAATTTCCAATTGTTCCTCCTTACTTCTCTGCTTGTAGACAACCTTTTCCTCCTTCTTTAAGCCACTAGTCACAGTGGAGGAAACTACATGTTCATATGGCAATACAAAAGCAGCCGAATCGCTAATTAATCTATCAATGGACAATTCCTTGAAAAGAACAACATCCTCTTGATCGACAAGATTCTTGGAAAACCTTGTTTCCGATGAGTTTCTATCAACAAAGGTGGTTGAGCCCAATCTCTTCATTTTTTGTGTGTTGTATTATTGTGTAATCTACTTTTGATCAGTGATTTTGTTCCGATCTGGTGGTGATTCCGCGTTCTAGTTGATCGATTTTTTTAAATTGATTTTTTATTAATAGATTTTTTTAAATGCAATCTACAACTTGCACCATTTTTATTTTTGGATTCTTTAAAGTTCGATGGTGAACTTGGGCATAGAAAAAATTTGTAGCAATTTACAATACCCTAATCCAAGGGGTTGAAAAAATTCTTAGTAACAGTCCAATCATGCATAAGGCGGTCTTGACCGAGTGGTTAAGGTGATTGACTAGAAATCAATTGGGGAGACCCGCACAGGTTCGAGTCCTGTAGATCGCGATGAGTTTTTGCTTTTGAAGCCCTATCAATTAATTGTTGTTTATTTGTTGAGTAATTCCTCAAATGCCATCAATTTCTGAGTAATTTCTGAGAAATTGGGTCTATTGCTAGGAGAGGAATCCCAACAATATTTAACCAATTGAATAAAGGAGAAGACTATTTCGTATTTTGATTTCTCGTTTCCTAAATATTCTTCACACCACTCTTTACATGACAGCAAAGTGGAAAATGGAATAATTGGACGAATTCCTCGAGAAACCAATGCAGGTACCTTGAAACTATTATTCTCTACCTTCTTGTATTCTGAAGTTTCGTATTCAATTTCTCTGAATAACTTCTTTCTATTCTTTTCTTGATAAATATAAGGATTCTCTTCAAAGAAAATTTCCCAACAAATTATTGCAAAACTGTAAACATCTGAAGCTGTCGCTGTGTCTGTGGTCATTGAGTTTCCATTCTCTTCGAAATGCATATAAAATAAAGTTCCCAAGTTATTGGTCAGGTTTGTGTTTTTAGTGAGAGCTCGAGAAAGTCCAAAATCAGCAACTTTACACTTATTGGAATTATCCATTAAAACATTTCCTGGTTTCAAGTCTCTGAATATAGTTATTTTGGTTATTTCAATATGGATGTTAAAACTTACCTGTGAATAATGGGAGGTTTCAGTGAATGTAAATAATCCATTCCTTTTGAAATATCCAACAAGATTGAAATTTTATCCGAAAGCTTAATGTTCGGCAAGCTTCCAATTCTCAATTGATATAAGAAACTTTCCAAAGATCCTTTCGTCATGAATTCCATCACAATCAAATAATATCCCTGTAAAAATGAAACTCCATATATAGTAATAATATTTGGATGTTTCAAATTGTGCAATAAAGTTACTTCCTTTAAAAATGATTCCAATTCTTCCACTTTCTTTACGGCAACTTGATTTTGCTTCCACTTAGCTTTGTAAACTTCACCTCCCGATCCAGATCCGAGTTTCTTCTCAAATTCTAAATCCTTATAAGGTATAAATATTTTAGATTCTGTTATAGATTTGATTCCAACAGCCACAGCACTTTCGGATGAATTATTATTAGCTGTATTTCCTGAACTAGACATGTTTAATGAACTACTTATCGATGCAGGATCACTAAACTCATCCAATTCTCTATAATCACCCAATGAAGGTCTTAATAAATGGAATGGAGAATCTTGACCTTCCAAATGTTCAGCAGTTAATGACATTTCCATTAGTTTCCTATGAACTTCTTTTTCTTGAGTATTCTTTCGATTCCATCTTCTTGAATTGTAACAGTAAATAACACAACAACCAATAGTAGCAACACACATTACAAAAGAAATTGGAACACTCACTGTAATTCCAATAATCCAACCTGTTTCAGATTGTGAACCCAAATCCGTACCCGTACTTCTATCTTGGCAATGTTGTCCCTTGTATCCTGATATACACTTGCAATTATCTTTGCCTAAACAGGTCCCATTTCCATGATTACAAACAGATGAGTCATTGAATGGAATACCATTACAGGTAAATAATTCACAAAATTGTCCTAAAAAACCAGAGTTGCATTTGCAAACATTAGGCGAAAAACAGACACCTTGAGAGTTACAGACATTGGTTTTGTTTGCTGAGATTTCATTACATTTAGGGAATTCACATTGAGAACCTGTGTAGTCGGTATCGCATAGGCATGTATCTTTGGTTATACATTTTCCATGCCCATAACAAACATTGGATGCGTCAGAGGAAAGTTCAAAACATGTTGTAAATTGGCATCTTTCTCCAAAAAAACCAAAATTACATTCACATGTATCTGGTGCCAAACATGATCCGTATCCAGAGCAAACTGATCTATTATTCGAAAGTGTTCCAAAACAAATTGGAATGGAACAATCAGAACCTCCGTATTTGGAATTACAAACGCAAAGGTTAGGCTCAACACAAGTACCATTAAGATTATTACAGACATTTGAATTATTAGATGGAATTCCAAAGCAAACTGGTTGTTCACAATCCAATCCTACAAACTTTCCATTTTCACAGGAACAATAGTCTGGTTTCGTACAATTTCCTTTGCTATTGCAAACTGCTGATTCGTTAGCACCAATACCATAACATATCGCATATTGACATGATGGCCCTTGATAACCTTGTGAACAATTACATGAATCAAAACCAATACATTGCCCATGACCACTGCAAACCAATGGAGAATCTGATCCATAGTTGAAGCATTTCCAATGTTCACATTGTAAACCAGATCTTCCAGGATAACATTGACAAGTATTTGGAGATGTACAACTTCCATTAGAATTGGTACAAACTGACTCATTAAGAGCTGAAATATTATAACACAACGGAATCTGACATTCCAATCCTTCATAATTTTCTTCACAATTACAGATATTGGGTAATATACACTTTCCATTTCCAGAGCAAACTAAACTTCCATTATTCATGATAATTGAAGAATTATTATCTATCTTTCCAAAGCAAACAGGATATTGGCACTCATTTCCTTTCCAACCAGTTTCACATTCACAATTGTCAGCTTGACTACAATTTCCATGTCCATTGCAAATTAAGGAACTGTTGTATGCCAAACTCTTTCCAAAGCAAATTGGGTATTGGCATTCGTTTCCTGTAAAACCAGATGGACAGTCACAAATATTTGGTGAAATGCAATTTCCAGTTCCAGAACACACTAAACTGTCATCTGCACGCTTTCCAAAACAAATAGGATATTCACAATATTGTCCTGTAAATCCTGTTGGGCATTCACAAAGTCCTGGTTGAGTGCAATTTCCCACTCCTGAACAAACTCTTGTATCATTGGATACGAAATCACCACACACTGGGAATTGACAATTTGGATAACCCCAACCAGGATTACATTCACATTCATTAGTATAGATACAGACACCATGAGAACTACACACAGATGAATCGTTGGAACTAATGCCGAAACAAAATGTAAATGGATACATGAATGGTATTTCGAATAATGTGAAGGCATAGTGATCTTGATGGAATGTGTAATTTGAAATTGATTCTGTAAAATAACCGTCTGTGGTTATCAATACATTGACACTCTTTGTATCTTCATGCCTTTGCAAAGCCATTGAACTGTAATTTCCATACATGATATATGAAACTTGCCATTCTCCCTTTCTATAATTGGTAATCGATCTTACATTCACCTTATACTCCACTTTATTCCTTCCTAACATATCTTTATAGAGACATCTCATTGCAAGGTACAAATCTTTTGAAATTCCTGAAATACTGTAAACTTGAACTCTTTCACAAGGTCTGTCAAAATTTTCCGCATGATTCATCTCTGAATTGTAGGAAGAATAATATTTGAGTTTCTTATCGTCTAATAAGGTTATACATGTAAATGATTTCAACCCTTCATTGTCCATACATGATGTAACAAATTGGTCATTTCCTATCTGTTTCGAATATAAATCAACTTTCAAATCAAATCTGTATGAAGTATTGGTCCACAAGTCAAGGATATTTCCACTTGTATCGAATTTAAGAATGTAAAATGAATGAAAATCAACATTGACATTGTCTATGATTGTGAAATTCTTTTGTTTTCTATCGAGCCAAGTTGTTGTACCGCTATAGTATCCACTCAGATACATTGTGGTATTTGAAATGGTTGCTTGATAGATCCTAACATAGGCAGTAGAATTGGTATTGTGTGTTTGGAAAGTCCACAATGGTTCCATTTCATAACTGTTCGATTTTCGACGAAATGCTTGGACAAAAGAATTCGAAACCAATTCGTTATTTGCATTTGCATCTCTGTAAACCTTAAAAGATCCGTAAGAAAGGTAGGTATCTTCTTTTCCTCTTCCAGAAACATAAACTTCATCTCCTTTGACTAAAACACTGAAAGGATTGTAACAATCTTTCGAATAGCAAAGATATTGAGTGTTCCATTGAAGTGTGCCATCATCAAGTGAAAATACAAAGAAAAGAGGACCTCCTGGTTGAGAAAATGGATGAATCTTGTTTGAAAGTGGCACATAGGCTGAAAGAAATACAAAAGCATATTTTTGATAATCAGAGGAAACTCCAACATCATAAAACTTGCAATCGTTTGTCTCACAATCTATTGAATATTGCCACAATATCGTTCCATCTGATTCGTTTAGTTTGATTACAAACAATGATTCCCTTGTGAGTGAATAGGGTGAAGTATTAAGAAATGAGGCACTTGGTTCAGTTTCGTTGGCTTTCGTCCCATTCACAAACTGATCTTCTACATTGACATTTGGATATAAATACAAATTCTCAGTAAATGTTCCACCCACTACCAAGTGTCCACTAGTAGTTGCAGTAAAACATTGGACACGAGCATCCTTTCCAGTCTTTGACGTGAGGAACCAATTAATTTTGTGTGGTTGAAGATTTACAGAGGTTTCATGAGAGAAGGACGAGAAAAACACAAGAAACAGAAGAGTGATGAAGAATGACTTGTCGATGAAGGTGGATTTTGTCTCTAGATTCATTTTTTTTGTTTGTGCGTTGAATATTGAATGTTGAGTTGTTGTCACGGTTTTGTGGTGCAGCAACCTTGAAATGGAAGGAGCAGAAATTGCTAATATAGAAGTTATGGTTTAGTTGGTAGAATTAGTAAGTTAGACTGAATTAGTTTATAAATACAAACTTTTAAATTAGAATCTATTCACAGCGTCAATAGCATCATCCCTATCAGAGTAAAATTGCACTTTTTCCCCAAAATTTTTGTTTGCTTCTTGGATGTATTTGTTAGATAAACTATCTTCTCGAATTAAATTTGGATTGAATTCTTGATATTCACTTAGAGAGATGGTCGAATAACAATCATTACCAATGCCATCGAAGTCTTTGGTGATTTTGCAAACCGTAGATACCATACTATCTGAAGAGCATGAGGACATATTGTCAATATAATCATCATCCTCATCATCAGCTCCACTATTTGTGGTGAAGGTCTCAAATAGGTCAATACAGATAAATACATCTTTTGATAAATTTTCAATATTTTGAATATAGCAGTCATAAGAGTCATCTCTTAATAGGGCATTAAACTGGCTATGGCATGAATTGAAAGGTCCAAACATTATTCCAAATTTATCCATTAAAGTCTTGTTAGATTGGAATGTGTTCAACATGTCATGATCTATCAATGTTGAGTGTTGATAGTTACATAATTGAGAATGTGCATTGGCTGTTTTAAATGTTTCATTTACAAAGTTTTCACAAGCTTGTTGAAGCAACATTCTAGCATTTGGCAACCAAATACTACTACTTCTATAATCTTGTGAAACTTGATAGATGAGGTTATTAAATAGTTTTTTTGGAATGGTACACGATTCTGCTCTAGATGTAACCATTGCTTCATCAAAATGTTCTTCTCTCATGTTGATTGTATGCATTTCCTGATTGTTTAACTTGGCCTTCTTTACACCATTTCTAGAAAGAAGTGAAATGAATGAGTCTTCACATGGAATTTCCTGCAAAGCCAATTCAGTATCCCAATCATCCGACTCGAAATAACGTACACAATCTTTCACATCAATTTGAGAGAAATTATGCATATCTTCATCGAAAACCAAAGGATCAAATCTTTTTCTTTTTAGAACATTGTGATCTTGCTCAATTTCTTTATATCTACCAATCAAGCTCGAATAAGACAATCCTTCCTCATATTCTTCATCACTAGAATAATCGTCAATGTTAGTTTCTGGGCAATAATCTACCATTTCAACAACGCAATGCTCGTTTAGAGGAACTGGATCAAACTCTGAATCATATGAATAATCTATTTCATCCCCCTCTTGATGGTATGAGTCTGTATTGTATAAAACTTGGTTGGCTTCAAAATTTTCATTCTCCAAGCACTTGAGCCCATATCTATCAGTAATAATTTTAAGAATGGCATCTTCCTCGTTTTTTCTTCCTCTAAGAATATTAAAGGTATTTTGTATGGCAAGGTAGAGACTCGATTTTCTTGAAAAATGTTTGTGAAAAGGATTGGCCATATATTTGTTAATTAATATATCAACCATTTCAACATTGCTCATCAGGACAGCATAGTGAAGCACAGAAAACATAGAATGATCTGAAATATAAGATTTTGAGTATGAATTGAGGCTAATATTGCTAATATTAACATTTTGATTATCAAAATAATCCAAAAGTGTCTGTTTTGTCAAGGTAGAGTCCACACTCAAGCAATACTCAAGCAATGGAATGCTATTTATCCATACAGCAAAGTGTTGCAAGTAAAACCCATTCGAAGATAATGGAATAATTCTATTCAAAGAGGTTGTTCTCTCAAAATTGCACATTTTAGACCTTCTGTCAATAAATTTGAGCTTTTCTACACAAATTCCAAACTTTCTTAATTCCTCAAAAATATAAATAGAGCACACTTTCTCCTCTCCATTCGATAATTTGATATTGAGATGAGAAAAGTTCTCTGCTATGAACAAGATGATCTGCCTAGGAATGGAATTATTCATCGTCTCCATTTCGAACCAAAAAACTGACATTTCATCCTTTAAAAAGGTTTCCTTTTTCATGTTCATTTCTAAAAATTCATATAAATTTCTATTGAAAATATCTGAAAATTCTAACTCTGGCTTTGGTTGATCTCTCCAATTGGTCACTGTTTGAATTGCTGGTTCAAATAGTTTGTGGAAAAAAACAACAATAGAATAACCAATATTTCTCATTCCCAAATGCTCAATCATTTCCTTTCCAAGAGATATTTCCAATAATAATTGCAAAATACAAGACCTATTGTCAATAGAATATGCCTCTATCCATTCTTCAACCAAATCATGAAGTTGAGGACCATCATCAAACAAGTCCAATTCAGAACGTGCCACTAAAAGACCTCTAACCATGTAATTCCAATTATTATTTTTCTTGTAGCCTATAAATTGATTTCTGAGAGAATGTTGCAGTAAGCCATCAATAAATGTATGACTCTTATAGAATTGACAATTTTCTGATTCATTATCACTTTCAGAATCATCATCGGAATTATCCTCCATGTTATTCTTGTTTTCCTGTGTAGGTTCTCTATCTACCACCATCAAATCACCAGCTGATGAAGCCACACGTTGAGTCTTTGATTTTCTTTGGTGATAATCCTTCTTTAAATTGGCTGGATCTCGGATCGAGCACAAATCCAATAACAATGAGAATGTAGAAGCATTATCGAGCATTTCATATGTTGTTCTATTAATTTGTCTCCACACAATCAAGTCTCTAACAAAAGAATATGGCTCTGCAAAGTAGCCAAATATCAAACACATAATCTCCGGTGGTAATTGATACATTTTTTATAATCCATTTTCAACTGAAAAGATAATCTATTTTACAACAACACTATTTGTTTGCCCATCGTCATCATGCAAATTATTTTAGTTGCTTACTAAATTTTTGGTGTAGGCTGTAGTTGATTTTTTAATGATAAAATTTAAAATATTTATTTAATTTAAAAAACCAAATGTAACGGCAAGCATTTCGATTGCAGAGATCATTCAGTGGTAGAGAAAAAAACCTCCGCAATACTTTCACTTATCAGTGTAGTAAACACAACATATTTCATAAGCCGCTTATCCTTTGAAGCAGCATCAGAAACTAACCATCAATCCATCACCATGATTTTCAAAGGCTCACCCGTGTCATCTTTTAGAAAAATAACAACCAACTACTTTTCTTCAGTTCATCATCACAACATTAATAATTTAATGATGACATCACAGCAGCCACACAGAAGGTTTTTCCAATTCAACCTCCAACTATTATCAAGTACATTATCGGCGAGGGTGGTAAAAACATTAAAGATATTCAAGAACGAAGCAAGTGCAAAGTGTCAATTAATAGTGCCAATAGTTCGGTTTTGATTAGTGGAGAAACGAGTGGCAATGTTGAAAATGGATGGAAATTGGTAGAGGAAACGATGAGGTCTTTCGGTTGGAGATATTCTCACGATTTGAAGGTTTTTCAAGAGGTCATTAATGAAGGTTTGTTTCTTTGGAATTTAAATTCAAAACATGTTATGGAAATAGCACAAAAACTATTTGCTGAGTTGGAGTCTAAAATTGAGCAGGAAGCAAATGAGATGGGTTCTTGTTTTGAAAAGTCACAAAAGGCCTTTAAACAAGACAAGAAGGCAGATGCCAAAAAGTGGAGTGATGAAGGAAAGAAACATCAGATACTGATGGAACAATACAGGAGAGAATCATCGGCAAAGATGTTAAATTTTGTGTAAGTATTCGCCTTTCGCTATTGGTTGAATTGACCACAAAATTACTACAAAGAAACAAGAATAATGGAGTTGAAGTGCTGGATTTACATGGACAATATTCTGAATTTGCTTTGGATATTCTGAAGAATAGAATAGCAGAGTTGAGAAAGAAACAAATTAAACAATTAACAGTAATTTATGGAGCTGGAAATCACTCAAACAAAAAGTATCCAATTATCAAGAATTCTGTAACAACCTATCTCAAGAATCAAAGAATTTCTTACGAAGAAAGCAATGCTGGTCAACTAGTTGCAAAGATTTAATCCTTTAAAGCTTTCTCAATATCTTTTGCAATAGAAAGAGGATCAGTTGTTGGAGCATATCTTCCAATTACTTTTCCTTCCTTATTGATGAGGAATTTGGTAAAGTTCCACTTGATATTGGTTGATCCGAGAAATCCTCCAGGTCCTTCTTGCTTTAAGAATTGGTAAATTGGGTGAGCATTGTCACCATTCACTTCAATCTTCTCCATGATTTTGAAGGTTACTTTGAAACGATCTTTGGTGAATGCACAGATTTCTTCTGTGGAACCCTTTTCCTGATTGAAAGAGTTGGAAGGGAAGGCAATGACTTCAAATTTGCCATCCTTCCCGTACTTGTCATATAATTCTTGTAGTCCCTCTAACAATATTTAATTAATAATATATATATTAATATGATTATCAAATTATTATATAATATAATATATTCTACTTACTGTACTGAGGAGTAAAACCACAATTTGAAGCAACATTAACAATCAAGCACACTTTCCCTCTCATTTCACTCATACTGATGGTTTCACCAGTTTGTCCACTGGTAGCACTCAAGTCATAAAACTTTGATGATGCTTGTGCTTCATAGGACTGTTGAGTAGTATGAAAGTACATTAATGAGCATCCTCCGACAATAGCTGTTGTGATGAGCTTGGTTGATAAAGTAGGATGGACAACAATACCATTCTTGCTATTATTGAAAGATTTGATAGAAGAAGAGGTTGATACTAGTGTTGATCGAATATGGCGACCACAATTTCGGATCAATTGATTTCTGAGCATTTTGTTTTAAATTGATCAATCCCTATCATTGAAGTTCCAACTAGTTATTGTGTTACAATCACAACTTCTTGTATTATGACGATTTTCCCACACAAAAAAAATGGAGCAAAACCTAAAGAGAAGTCATGATGACATGGTTGAGAATGAGCAGAGATCTACTACCTTGTCCTCTGTTGATGCTAGTGTTCAAGAACCGGAAAGGAAAAAGATAAAAGCTAACAATGTTGAAGAACTTGTGGAGGAGACTAAATATTGGTATCATATTATTGCTAGTTTGGATAATGGTCCAGTTAATTATAAGAGTTTTGATCAATTAGAGAAGGGGCTCACAGATAGGGAAAAAGTGATTGAAAATATCAATCAATTATGGCATGTTCACAAAGCTAGATTGATTTTGGAAAGTTTGGATTTGTCCAATCCATATTGGAATGAAGATTGGTTCGAATTAACAAACAATGTTGGTGAATTACCAGATACTGAATATGAAGATGTCAAACTAAAAGATAAGGTTACAGCAGAGGAATTGGGACTAACAAGTGAAATATCCAAAGATCTACTCAAGGAATATATTAGTAAGAGAGAGGATATTGAATCACACAGCTTATTCTTGGTAGAAAAGCTGTTCAAGAAATGTTTGGTTCAATCTGTTGAAGAAATCACAGAAATGATAGACAAATGTATTGAAATAGATGAAAAGAATGTTGAGGTTTACTTTAGACAATTAATGGATTCAGATCTGCCTTATGATATGAGCTCCAGAAAGACAATTCTTGATCAATGGAGCAAGTACATTTTACCACAAATTGTGAAAACTCAAAATGAGTTGAATATGATAGATGATCCAGTTAGTTTGTCAACAAACGAAGAATCCAAAACAGTTAGCAAGTTTGTACTTGAAAATGATAGTGAAGATACTGACGCCTTCTTACTGGAGACAATGCTCTTTGGAGATGAGGAACACATTAAAATAGTCAAGCAAGATGAAAAAGATGATGAAGAGGATTTCAACGATGATTACGTCCCTGATATCTTTTACTGCTCATATTTATTTGACATGGAGCTTCCTGACGAGAAGGGAAAAATAGGATCAAACTTTTTAGGATTATTGCATTGTGAGCACAACAATTCTAACGAAAACATCTACCTTAAAATTATAGAAATTGTGATGAAAATGCATATGATTGGTGTTGCTCCTCAAGAACACCAGGAAATTGAGGTATCAGAATTGAGATTGGCAGTCTCTTTAATGATTTTGGATTGTCTTAACAAGGAGTTGACTTATTTGATTCTATCTCAGAGTAAAGAATCCACATACATGCTTTATAGACCATTAGTGAGAGCAATCCTTGACCAATTTATTGTTGACTATTGTAACCCAACCAAGTATGACAAGTATATGTTTGTGATATGCACAAATCCTGACATCCAACCAATGATAAATGTCATGTTTGAAGAAGAGTCTGTAGTAGACACTGATAATTTAACATGGGATGTTGTGCAAACTCAAAGAGGTTCATGTTTAGATGAGGAAGAAGAAAATAATGACGTACAACAATCAGTAAAAGAAAAACATCCTATTTGGGAGAGTACTGTCGACAAATTGAAGGAAAAATACTTTACACACCAAACAGAGGCACATTCTAAAATAAGTAGACAGAATTTGGATGATTCAATGTATATTACCTATTATACAGATAGAGACAATGCTATTAGTGAACCATTATCAAATCAAAATTTGGTTTCCTTTTACAGATATGTAAGTTTTCAAATATTCAAAATCTCTAAAACTTTTTAAAGGATTTTTTCGATTACAGTGAAGAACCATTTACCTATGAACAAACAGCTGATAATCTGATTGAAAATAGATCAATAGATTGTTATTACAAGAATGATAAATCTCTACATCTGGATTTAACAAGATTATTGAGAAGAGGTGGTGTTGCATCATTTGATGAAGGACTACTTCTTGAGGCATATAGTACTTTGAAGAATTATATTTCACTCAGCTTGCAAACTCTTGAAGATATTTCTGAAGATGGCATTGTTGAAGTAGATCATGTGGAAAAAGTTGCCAAACTACTGGCTATAAAAGGCGGTACTAATGGAAGAGAGTACATTCGTCTAGAACTTCCATACTATTACAAACTAGACTATCAACAAGATACTCCAGTTGCAAAAGAGCTGGATGATGTCAGAGATTTAGAAGAAGATTTATTGAGAGGTACCGAAATTGTTGAACTTGAACCAGTTAGTGCTAGTACCAATCAAGAAATACCAGAGGGTTTAGGAAAGGATCTCTACAATGCTTTAAATAATGAACAATTTAGTTCATTGTGTGATAGTTTTATTCAAACTGAGGATGGTGCCAAGGTTGGAGTTTTTACTCCAATCATTAAAGATAGATTACCAGAGTTTTATAGTCAATACTTTGATAGCGAAGAAAAGAGAAAGAACGGCCTTTGCATAACATCAGTACATTTTGAAGTTCAGGAGGGAGAACAATTAATCTTTGATGAAGTGGTTATCACCAAATGGTTGACTTGCATTTATACTGGTATATTTGAAATCGAGTCTTCAGAAGAAGAGAAAAATATATTAACAATTGAGAAGTTATTGGCCAAATGGGTTCCAAGAGAAGAAGTCTCTTTGAAAGAACCAAAACATGAAACGCAACCACCACAAGCAACTGCTATAATGATAGACGAAAATGAGGAGGAGGATTCAGAAGAAGAATCAAGTGAGGAAGATTCAGAAGAAGAAAGCCAAGCTTATCAAGAAGAATCTGATTCAGACTCGGAAGAAGGCATATATAATTATAGTGATGAAGAAGAAGAATCCATATATTACAAAAAAATTAAAGAAGAAGAGGAAAAAACATTTAAATGTGAACCACTTTCTAGACTATTTCTTGATGAAGAAGGAAAGGATTTCTCTCTGGTTGTGAATAGCCATATAGTTAAAGTTCACAAGTACATTCTTAGCATTAGAAGCTCTTATTTCAAAGTACTATTTTTAGGAAATTTCTCTGACAAGAACATTTCAGAATATGATGTTTCAGATTTCTTAAAGAATCCACATTCGTTGGACTTGTTCGTCTACTTTTTGTACCACGACACGTTGGAGAATGAAAACTTTACACTAGAACATTATAAGTATCAAAATTTGATTGATTTGGAAGAATTTTCGCAATTTGTATTGTCTGAAAGATTGAAATCAGAATGCGTCTCGAAACTTATTAGCCATTCAACTTTGGAACAAACAGTTGAAATGTTAAGAACAAGTTTAGAAGCAAACAAGGAAGAAGTTTTCAACATTGCACATACCATCCTCCTCAAAACTCAATATCCATACTTTAATGGCACTATAATTGATGATGTCACCACTCAATACTATCAAGTTATGTGCACTTCTTTAACATTGGAAAACTCTCTTGTAAAATTGGACTATCTCAACAAGATTGAACAAACAACCACAGCCTTACATCCATTCATACTCAATCAAATCAAATCCCAAATAGAAAACCTTCACTGGTTCATTGCCAACCGAGCTTCATCTCTCGATAACAAATTTATCCGAACTTTACCTCAACCTGTTCAAGAGTTAATCTCTCGCTTCTTCACGCATGATAATTTGGGCATGGCAAGTTTTGAGGAGGTAACTATTGAAGAATAATTCAATCATACATAGATATTTATTATTAACTAGTGTATTTCTTCTCTGAGATTGTGAGTAAAATTGTACAGTATTCTGTTTCATATCTTTACATCAGTTAGGTGTAGAAATGAATTTATTTTACAATTATCAGAAAGAATATATCTATTGGTTTTAGAAAATATTATAAACCTTATCTGATTTCTTTGCCTTTCTAGCGCATTCCAATCTCTTCTCTTCAGTCTTGACAATCTCCTGACAGAATGGTTTGTGAACTTTCCAATTGGATTTCATACACTCTACAGAACAATATCTTTCAATCTTGCATCCACCACAATAATGATTTGCTTTCTTTCCACAATTGGCACATTTAAAGTCGAATTTCAAACGACACTTTGCAGGATGAGACAGAATTGGATAGTTTGGCTTGAACAAGATAGCACCCTTAGTATTGAACAATGCATAAATAACTTGTTGAACGGAAACATCGACGAGACCTCTATCTGTTCTGGCTATTTCAAGCTTCTCTAAAGTGTCACGTTTTTCTTCTTCTGAAGTGTCAGGAGAGAAACCAAATTTTACAGGTTTTGGAAAGGTCATGCAACAAATCTTTTCAAAGTAAGCTTGTTGTTCCTTAATCCATTGAGCTGAAATAAATTGGTTGAAAATGATGAATATTTAGAATGTTAAACGACTTACCTTGAGCTGGGAAACATGGAATTCTTGAATTGATTGGTACATCTTGACACATCTCAGCAATAAGATTTGGAATTTGTGCAAATAACGAATCAACAAAAATAAATTGGATCATATTTAACCAATCTTGGAAATTCTCATTCTTGTGCAAAGTTGTTCCAAACTCAAAGGCCAACTTGATACTTTGCATTCGTGTAAAATTCTCCTTGTATATTTCAACAATTTTCTCTCTAAACACGTATCTCCTTTCTTTGGTTCCTTTCATTAAAGTGCTTTCCAATTGTTCTGGAATGTCTTCATATTCTGCATTGATCATTTCCCAGCCTTTCTGAACTATTACAAGATTATGCTTGAATAATTCCATTGCAATTTTGTCTTTGGAGTTATTCTCATAAGTTTTGGAACGCTTGGCTATTTCTTCTTGAATCATTTCTACTTTCTTTGATGAAATCTTCTTTTTGGCAAGTGATTGACTGGCATTGGCAGTTGTTTTTTCATGTTCTTTAGGAGAAAAAGCAGCTCTATACGAATCAAAAGTTGGATCCAAACGTTTTCTCATTTCATACGAGCCAGAAAAAATTATTTCATTATCAACTTGATGCATGAGAATCTTTTTGAGATAAACGAGAGTGAAAATAGTGCACATCTTGTCCTGAGTTTCGGTTAATCTTGTTCCCTCAATAACTTCTCCCTCAATTTCATGAAATTGAACTGATAATTGCTTTCTCAATATGAAATTGCTGAGAAGATTACAGACGAAACAAAGCTTGTGTTGAGGAGAAAGATTATCGTACATATTTCTGAAAACAGTGTTATGTGAAAAGAAGCCACTATATTCAACAAAGACTATTCACCAAGATGATTTACAACCTTATTCGAAACAAGTTTAAACTTACCTTCCTTTTCAGGATGAGAAACATTCAAATCTACAAAACGCTCCCAATCTCTAATAATTCGTGGAATCAACAATTTGAATAATTCACAATACTTTTCATACATTGGCAATCTCTCCAAAGGAAATGCTATAACTTTACTACACAATTCGTCCCAATCATACATTCCAGTCCTTTCGTATTTGGTTGTGTTGACATTTTTTTTTGGTTGTTTTTTCTTGAAACTAACTCTCAAAGGAGGAACATATTGGGCTAGGCTTGCGCGACAATATTGTAAACTAGGCTATTTTTTTCAAAGCCTTTGTTTTTCTGGGTTAGTTTCTATACAACAAGTTTAACAAGTTTGGTTGGTGGTTCGATTCCTGGCGCTGTTAACAATATTTTTTAATGATGATTTCCCATTGTTAATGAATAATTCTTATTGAGTATCTTATTTGTGGTTGTATACATTTCAAAGCTTACCAAAGGGGAAGTAATGAATGGCAATAGATTCCTTCCTGCCTCTCCCTTCTCCAACACTTTAAATCTCAAATTTTCCATGGCTAGACTTGCCAAAAATGGTTCATTGGTGTTAAATTTTCCCAATCTCAATGTCATGTAAATGCATTTCATGTTATATCGACAAGATTCCAATAAAAATTCTTCATCTATGAATGGTGCTTTTGCTGCAAGTCCCAATACATTCACGTTAATGTCATGCAGTTTCAATGTTTCTCTTACAATGTCCTTATCCAATTTGTCAGGACAATCAGGGAGAGTATATCCATCGTATTTGACAACTTGTAACATGAAGCTTTTATCAGCTTTCAATTCATCAGCAAGATAGTAGAAACAAAAATGTTTCGTTTTGGAAATTAGTTTGAGCATGAATTCCTTGTCTTTTGCTAGGTGTTTGAATTTTCTCGACTGTAATAAACTAGGTTGCTTTCTAATCATTAACTCAATGACATCAGGATCATCACTTAAACTACTATACTTGTCTAGGACAGAAATGGAATTACTGGCTGCTAGTAAAATTAAATCTCTTTCGTTTTTCAAACCTTTGGACGCGTGGAAAATGGATTGACCATCTTGTTGAACTGCAATTGAAACTACCTCTCTGTCATTCTTGAGTTCAGCAGAAACATGTTTGAGAATTTCAGGATTGAATTTTAAGGCTTTCATTACAAAAGTTTTGTCAGATTTCAATTCTGAAGTTTTGATAATGTCAGCACTTTCTCTGATAGCTTGAATCATGATATCTTGATCAGTTTTCAATTCGTTTCGTATGAGAGAGAAAACCTTATTTGGTTTGACAATTTTTAACAATCTCAAAACGAAACTCTTATTCTGTTTCAACTCGTGTGGAATCTTGTCGAGCATTTTAGGAAATCTAGAAATGGCAGCAATGGAAACATCATGATCTCTCTTCACTTCTTCAAAGGCCAATTCATAGGTATTATTGGAGGGATCACATTGTTGAATGGCATCCAGGAAGAACCTCTTATTCTTTTTCAAATCATCAGTTAAATATTTGAGAATTGTTGTCTTTTTCTCTGAAATGAGATATTGTAAAATGACTCTTCCATCAGTTTTGAATTTTTCAGGAACCTTTAAATGTAAATTATTGAGATTATATGCATTTCTGGTAAATTCCAAATCATTTTGCATTGTTTCCTCTATTATTGTTGAATATGGACAGCATCCATGTTTAAATCCTTCTAATATAATGTAGGGATCCTTCTTTAATTCTGGAGATAATCTATTGAATAGATCTTTTGCACTTTCCAAATTAGGAGACCTCTTTCCCATAATTTTAAAAGTAAAAAGTGCAAATTCTCTATCATTAAAGAACTGAGATGGTATATGTATGAAAAGTTCAGGTAAATGAGATGAACGTTCGACTGCTTGATAAATTACATCTCTATCATTTCTAAAAGTATCAGAAACTGACTCATAGATACAAACATTATTTCGAATACTATCCAAAATGAACTGTTTCTCCTTTAGAAAATGGTCTGGAATTCCAGCAAATAATTTTCCAAAACGCAACAAATGCAAAACCACATCCCTATCATTCTTCAACTCATCTGACAAGTACGGAAAACACTGTTCATGATGCACATTAGCAAGTACCAACTCCTTATTTGCTCTCCATTCCAGTGGTACTTTCGATATTGTTAAATCTCCCATGACCAAAGGTATTTTACAACCCCAATATTTTCTTCCCTTATTACGTCTGACTAGAATGTTGATGAGATGAGTGTCTTTCAAAATGACATGTCCAAAATGTTCAATCATGATTGAATACTCTTCCGAGCTGAATGTTTTAAATAGAAAGGAATCGAATTGAAATTTAGTTTTTAACAAATGGGAAGATGGTGTAGAGTCGAGTAGAATTTTCACACAAGCACCGGGAAGTGAATTTTCAAGTTTTGGCAGCATTATCAAGAGTTGACTCATCAGCAGCCAAGCTTCTTTTCATTTTTTTTCTAATATTTTCCAACGAAATTCACTAGAACTTGAAAATGTATACAGATAAATGGCGGGAAACTTAAACCACAAACAAATTGAAATTCCTCACCGGACAATTTTAATGTGCTTTTATCCTCATTTAACCTCCCTCAATTTCTCAACTTTAAAAAAAAATACATCCAACTAACAACCACGAAATCTTTGCCAATTTTTTAAAGAAAACGTGATTCGGAAGTTATTAGATTTACCTATTGCGATCATCAATATTAATATTAAAAAATGGATTTTCAAAAGGCTGCAACCAAGTTGAAGGAACGAGGCAATGAACACTTTAAAAAGAATGAATTATCGGAGGCTATTAAATGTTATCAACAAGCCTTTGAACATGATGAAGATGCCTTCTTTAAAACAAACTTGGCTCTTTGTTATATTAAATTAAAACAATATGAGAAGGCTACGGAGGAGTGTAAATCTGCAATCAAGTTGAATCCAAAGTTTGTAAAGGCTTATTTCTTGTTGGGAGAATGTCATTTGAATTGTTTGAATTATGAGCAAGCTGAGAGTGCTTATTTGAAAGCTGAAGTATTGGCTAAGGAATTACATAATACATCCAAATCTATATTGCTGAATATTTATAAAGGAGTCGATAGATCGAGAGCAAGGAGATATGAGAAACAAGAACAGGAGAGACAATCAGTAGTTGCAGAATTGAAAAAGTATGTCGAAAAGACGATGGACAATTATGAAAATATGGAATGGTCAAATCATCAACTGAAAGAGAAGAGTTTAATCTGAAAAAGTTTCAATTAGAGTCCTTCTTTGAACAGAATTTGCATCCACACAAGGAAACTGAAGTCCCAGATGTTTTGTGTTGTAAAATAACCTATACTATTATGAGAGATCCTGTCATTACAACATCAGGTATAACTTATGAACGATCTGCCATTGAGAAACATTTACGAGAGAATGGAACGTTCGATCCTGTAACTAGACAACCTTGTACAATATCACAACTTTATCCAAATTTAGCTGTTAAAGAAATGGTGGAATCTTGGATTGAGAAACATCCTTACACAATAACAGAAGATCACTACTATATAATGGATTAAAAAAGTATTTATATATTATCAGCTAATAACTATTGACCTTCAATAATGAGTCTCGATTTTAGAGAGCTCAAAATGGTGCTTATTATGGTAAATGATGGACGTTGTTTTGGATCAGAATTCCAACATTGTGTCATTAACTTGATGAACTCTCCAACAATATTTCTAAATCTTTCCTTGCATTGGTCTCGATCGAGTGGAACATCACTACTAGAAAAATCATACTCTTGCACATAGGAGCTCAAATAGGAATCCATTTCTGTATCATTGCTGAAGGGAATAACTGGTCGTTCTCCTTTTAGAACTCTTGGTAGCACTGTGAAGGGAGAAACTTCATTCTGTCTCGCTTGTGTAATCTTGGTGTTTTTTGTGTGAATGTATGGATTCTCCTCAAAGAATAATTCATACATGATGATCGCAAAACTGAAAACATCAATGGATGGAGCTAGGGTGGAACTTGTATGAGATAGTTCAGAATCTAAAAGTTCTGGAGCTATATAGAATAAAGTGCCCATTCCTGTTGTGGTGTTTGTTTGGTTATTACCATTCATTAGTCTACTCAATCCAAAATCGCAAACTTTTGCAGTATTATTCGAATCTAGAAGAATGTTTCCAGGTTTTAAATCTCTGTGAATAATTGGTGGTTTCAGACTGTGCAAATATTCCATTCCACATGCAACATCAATCAGAAGTGATAATTTAGAAATCAAGTCTAGAGAAATCTCACCCTTCCTACATTGACTTATTAAATTCTCAATACTTCCCTTCTCCAAATACTCAACCACAAGATAGTGTTTTTTCGGAGTGATTGAAATTCCATAAAACATTAAAACGTTTGGATGACGTAATTTGCACAATAGAGATGCCTCCTTTTCAATGTCATCTCTCAATGCATAATTTTCCACATCAACTCTTAAACATTTGATTGCAACAGTATTGTGATCCCAACGACCTTTAAAAACTACTCCAGATCCACCCTCTCCAATCTTCTTTTCTATAAACAGCTTATCCAATGTAATTATAAAAACAGCACCACTCTTTGAAGAACTATCATCACTATTTCTGAGATCTTCCTGTGCATCCACAATGTCATTTTCCAATAATCTCTTTTCAATGTCCTTTTCAGCACGTTCTCTACCCCTCCAATATCGAATAATTTTAGCTAATTTGTAAACTCCATATCCAACACCTGATAATATAATTAGCAAGCTACAAAATGCGAAAAAGGAAGCTACCACAGCAACGATAATGATGGACTCATAATTTGGCTTGACCTTACAGATAAATGATGATTCTGAACCATAAGTTGCTGGTGTTGATTCATAATCAACTGGACAAGGTATAATCTCCAATGGAATATCACTATTCGCATGAAAGAATGAGAGTGTGAGAGATGCCTTAATTGGTTGTGTGAATTGCCTCTCAGAAACTGTAATGAAAATTCCCTCCACCACTTCAGAAACTCGTGTCTGTTTGGGAATGGTTGCAGTGATCGAGTCAGTACTCACTGAATTAGAATACACTTCCCACATGTACTCTACTGAATTTCCAAAAGTGTCCTTGGATGTCGGTTTCAATGTAAATCTCTGTCCTGGAAAGAGAGTTACCACTCCATTCATTGGTTCAAAATCTCCACTCAATTTTCCATTAATTTCTTTAGAGACTTGCCAAGTGATTTGTCTAATTGAGGATCCTATATTTCCACCATAGTTTAGAGCACTATTTCCAGTAAAGTTGCTCTGCAGAAATTCTTTCTTGACAATTTTGTGGAAGAAAATTCCTCCACCAGAGTAGTCAGCTTGATTATCCGAAATTTCCACATCTTCCCAAAGGCAAGCTAGAGTATCATATTTCAGGTTGAATGAAATTGCTCCTCCTCTCAATGCTCTGTTCATATGGAATTTGGAGGAATAAATTGCAAACTTGGTATGGAAACCTGTTCCCGTAAAACTCAAAGCACCTCCATTTCCAAGACATTTCGTTGAGGAGCACATTAAACTGGATGTGATGTTTTCAGTGAGTACTGAATTATTTACAAAGAGTGTTTCATAGGATGAGAAATTGCCTGAACAGAGTATAGCACCACCACTATTTTTTGCTGTATTTGATCGAAATACTGATTCTCCAATTGCTATATTCGAATCTATTCCACTAATGGCTCCTCCTCCTGCTGATGAATAATTTTCAATAAACTCTGAAAGGAATACGATGATATCACTCCCATAGGATGAGAGAGCTCCACCAGTCTTACCATTTCTGTTTCTAATAAATTTCGAGGAGGTAACCAGAGTTTTGTGAGAGGAAAGTGAGCTGGACAATATAGCTCCTCCCAAGACAGATACGTTATCTGTGAAAGTAGATTCGACAATATAGGTTGCTACTACATTGCTCAACAGTAAAACTCCAGTAGAACCTCTATTATGGGCAAATATGCATCTTCTCACAATGACATTCCTCGAATTTCTAACAGTGACAATGCTTCCCTCTGTATTTTGACTTCCAACGAATTGACAATCTTGAAATTGGACCTCAATTGATTCTCCAATTGTTATAATATTTCCATTTGATTTGCCAAATATTGTGTGAGAAATTCTGACAACATTCGAGAAGAGAATATTCAAACTTCCATCATTAATTGTACTCGTTTTCGTATTAACCAAGCAACCAATCATCACAATCTCCTTAACTTCCTCTATAAATACCAATTTGTCAATATTTATAGTCCCATTGAGGAACCACATATTTGTGGCAGCCAATGTGAACTGATCTAGAAAGAAAGACAACTCAGACTCTGTAAATATCGAAATCTCTTCATATTTAAACTCAACTACAGGTCTCGAATCATCAAAATCATATCTAACCTTCTTAAATAATGAAAGATGAGCGTCAGTTTCAAATTGTCCACTAATTTTCGAATTTTGCACAATGACATAATTTCCAAGAAATTTCCCACCTTTTAGTGTGCAATTTTCAATAAATGCATTTCGATTCTGTTGTAATATTTGCAAATTGAAACCCTTGAATATTGTAACTGCCTTATCAAAGGTTTCTCCATAATCAATAAAATATGATTCACAATTAATTGTGGAATTGATCTTGCTTTCCAATTCGATGAATAGTTTGATATCACGCAATAAATTATTTGTGGTTAATTCTTGAATTTTCAAATTGTTTTGACAATTATTCGAAACTATATCCGATTCCACATTAATTTTCATGTAAATGATGGCACCGGGACGTTCCACAGATGGAACATTTCCTATTTGATATTCAATTTCATTCGTAAAATAATTAATTAATTCCTTCATTGATGAAAAACTAATTGTTGAATTTAAAGTGGACGAAACATTCGAAAAGGTATATTCGAAATCCAAAGATAAACAATTTACACTAAAAATTGATTCCTCCCGTTGTGTTTTACAAATTTCGTATTCCATCACTTTCGAATATTGTGCCATATTTAATAATCTCGTAACCTCTACTTCTGCATTCGAATAGCCTTTATCCGCCGATAGAAATGAAGGTAGTTTATAATTGGTATCAAATGGTGAAATGTAATCGGAAAGAGAATAATTAGAAATTGAAATTATATTCGAAGGTCCAATAACCACTAAAAGAAGCAAAATAAACACACTAGAAGGTGTCAGTGTTTCGTTTCTGTATATTGTAGTCATGATGACGGTATTTTTTTAGTCTATTCCTCTTCAAATGTCTGTTGATATTGGTATTTAATGACAGGTGTTGTGAGCTTTCTAATATTTTGCTATGATTTTTAATTATTAAAAAATTTATTTACAATTTGAAGGCAGCAGTCATGATGGATTCAATTTCCTTCAAATGGTCATACTTCAAACCAGTAGCTGGAGCAGAGGCAGCATTTCTACCAATATATTTGATAAGGTTATATCTGTTATCACCGTGGACAACAGTATTGATTGCCTTATTAAGTCTTGGAGCAACATAGGTCTTTGAAGAATATTAATAAAAACAAAATACTATGGAAATTATATACTTACATAGGCACCCATGTTTTCATGTTCTTCTTGAATCCAAGTCCAGTTAACAGTCTTCATCCATTCCTTGTCCCATTTGTCCATAACTTGATATAATTGTTCGAATGGGAATGGACTCAATTGTTCCAATCTGATAATCATAACTTCATTTTCCATATTCTTCTTGGCTCTTTCTTCAAACAAGTCATAGTAAATCTTACCACTACAGAAAAGAACCTTCTTAACCTTTGTGATATTAGCATGTTTGTAATCATCAGTCAAAACTCTTTGGAAGATGGTTCCTTCATCGAATTCAGACAAATTGCTGACACATTCCTTCTTCTTCAAGAGAGTCTTTGGTGAGAAGACAACGAGTGGTTTTCTGAACTTTCTCTTCATTTGTCTTCTGAGAACGTGGAAGTAATTAGCAGGTGTAGTACAATTGACAACACACATATTAACTCTCTTTTGAACAAGTTCGTCAGTGTTAATATCACTGTCACATAATTGGAGGAATCTTTCAATTCTACCACTTGAATGTTCTGGACCAGCTCCATCATAACCATGTGGTAAGAGAAGAGTCATACCACTGCATAAACACCATTTGTCTTCACCAGAATTGATGAAAGTATCAATGATGATTTGAGCACCATTAAAAAAGTCACCAAATTGCATTTCATTGACAGAGAAATTGTTTGGATTATCAATAGTATAACCATATTCAAAGCCCATAACAGCAAATTCAGAAAGTGGAGATTGAGCCAATTCAAATCTTCCTCTAGCACCTGGAATGGCATCCAAAAGTGGGAGAACTCTCTTTTCTGATTCTTGATCTACAAATTCCAAGTGTCTTTGATTGAAAGTACCTCTGATAACATCTTGACCACTCAATCTGACAGTATAACCTTCATCCAAGAGGGAACCAAAGGCCATAACTTCAGCAGTTGCCCAATCAACATTAACATCCTTATTATCCTTTTGGAGAGCTTGTAATCTTGAACCAATGTGATGCTTTTCCAAATGCTTGTGAACATTAAATCCTTCAGGAATCTTGACACTGAAAATGGCAATTTCCTTCAGTCTATCAATATTGTAACCAGTCATTGGAAGAGAAAGCTTTGAAAAGTCAGAAGCTTGAATAATATTATGCCAATCTCCGAGGAAATAACGCTTTTCTGGCTTGTATCCTTCAACTGCCTTGAATTCAGCATCCAAATATTGATTACATTTATCCTTGATTTGTTGAACTTCTTCAGTAGTGACAATATTCTTACCAATCAAATCTTCAGTGTAGGTAGCTGGGAATGTTGGCTTCTTTCTAATAACTTGGTACATCTTTGGTTGAGTGAATGCAGGTTCATCCAATTCATTGTGACCATGTCTTCTATAACCAACCAATTCAACAATAATATCCTTAGCGAACTTATTTCTGTATTTAGCAGAAATGCTCATAACCTTCTTAACAGCTTCAACATCTTCAGCATTGACAGCAAGAATTGGACAACCAACCATTTTACCAACATCTCCTGAATATCTTGTACTTCTGGAAAGAGTTGGAGAGGTTGTGAAACCAATTTGATTGTTCAAAATAATGTGAATAGTACCACCAGTTCTGAAAAGTGGCAATCTAGATAAGGTAAATGTTTCAGCAACGATACCTTGACCAGCAAATGAAGCATCACCATGCATTAAGATACAAGCAGCATTAGAACCATGACTTTGCTTGGCACGAGTCTTACCAAGAGCAACAGGATTGATAGCTTCAAGGTGAGATGGATTATTCAAGAGATGGAGTTGCACCTTCTTATTATGATAATCAAGTTCAGTACTAACACCAAGGTGAGACAAGACATCACCAGTGGCAACCAATTCCTCAGGGAATTCACTATATCCCTTAACCTTATGGAAGAGAGCTCTAGTTGGGAAATTCAATAAACCAGTCAAGAGATTTAATCTACCTCTGTGTGGCATACCCAAAATAATATCGGAAATATCACTATTGGCCAATTCTTCAAAAACAACATCCATAGCATAAATCATTGATTCACAACCTTCCAAACCATATCTCTTAACAGATGGGAACTTTTTAGCCATGAAATGATCAAAAGCTTCACTTTCAACCATTAAAGACATGGCTCTCTTTTGTTCTTCATTGGTCATGTGATCGGCTTGCAATGATTCCAATTGTTTAGATAACCACATTTGTTCCTTTGTAGTTTCCAAGTGAGAGAATTGAGCAGCAATATTTCCACAATAAACATCTCTCAAGTGATCAACAATTTCAGGAATGGTTGCTTGTTTCTTTGGTATGGTCTTTTCACCAATATGAACAATACCATCAATATCAACTGGTGTAGTTCCCAATGATTCTATATCCTTTAAATGATAAACTCCGGGATTTAATTCAATAGTTGTTCCTCTTTTTTGTTATCAGTATGATGATGATGATGATTTTTAATATTAAATAATAATAATAATATTAAACAATAGTAATATTATTGTAAATATTAATATTTTGATCAAAATAATTGTCATCAAATATGATTAAATAATATCAAAACAACCTACTTTTTAGGAACATTCAATCCGAGAGGATCAATATTAGCTTCCAAATGTCCATAATTTCTATAGGCTCTCACCATTGAATGAACTCTACACAACAATTCATCCTTACTCACAGCAGAGGAGGAAGCATAACATCTCATGGCAGTTGCAATAAATTCCTGTTGGAGAAGTTGATGAGAAGTTGAGTGTTGGAAAGTAGAAGAGGAGGAAAACTTCAAGCCGCTACCTGTTGTTGCTTGCTTAACAGCTTTCGAGGTGGTGCTGCGGGCAGCGTGTCTGTACATTTTTTTTCTTGTTGTGTGCTGGATAATTATCTCAACGATCTCGTTGTGTGAGCGGAGATGTTTTGTTCGGACCTTGAGTTTACAAAATAATTGTCATGAGCATAAAAAGTATTCACAGTGAATGTGTAACGGTAAAGTGAAAGGTCCTTTTTTAAAGTTGAGGATATCGGAGCAAAATATTTTACTGTGTTGTTAAAAAGTTGTTGAATCCTCAAGTCGGGTAAGTTTGTGATGAGAAGAAAATTTTAATGGCAAGGTTGAGTATGTACCAATTCAATCAATTTCATGTGGGTGCTAATCTTCAATGCACTCCATCAAGAAAGTATCCTCTTCTCAAATTGCTTGTGGTTTAGGGAAGGGAGTATTTCAACTTGATCTGCAGGATATTGTTATACCATTCGACGTATAGAGAAATGCAATATGTTCCTTTGGTGAGTCTTCTTCTAACATTATTGATTTCATTCTTTAATTTAGCATTGTATATTAAGGAATAAATATATCTCAATCCAGATCATCAATAGTAGGTCCAATACTATTGGTTCCCATAATTGGAATTGTATCTGAAGCCATTTGAAGCAATAATTCTTCAATTTCCTCAGGTTTGAGTGGTACTGGTCGAGAGGGAATGAAAGAATCCTCTGTGCCATAAGTTGGACTTCTGGCAGACACTGTCATATTCAAATTCAGGGAAAAGAAGAGTTCGAAAATGAGTTCAACCTCAAAATGAGCATCTTGATAATTGTCGGGAATGTCCAATCTTAAAGTCCCAATCTTTTCACAATCTTTCACGAATTTTCTGTTCCCCTCATAAATGTCAATGCTTATAAATTTCTCATTTCCGGTTAATGGTATTGAAATAGTTTGAGTTTTCGAATAAGGCACTGATGTTCTAGGAACAATAACTATCATTTCACCATTTTCGTTTGAAATTCCATAATTACAGCATGTATTATCGTTCATTAGTATATTTGGGTCATTACTAATATAGCTTTCAATACAGCCACCAAGTTCAATAGGACATTCTATCCAATCGCATATTTCTGCTTCTGGTTGTTCTGTAGAAATCAATTTTCTAATCATTTCTTTTAACTTGGGAATTCTAGTTGATTTCCCACACACGATAATGTATTCAAAAGTCTCCTTATTCATGAATTCAAGTATTTCTACAATAAGTCTATTGATAACGTCTAGAGTCAATTCTTCAAATAAGCTTTTGCTAAATTCTGGAATATTTAAATCAATGTTATTGTAAAATTTAGGAATATGTAAATGCCAGGAATCATGATCTGATAACTTGGCTTTAACTTCTTCGCAAGCTCTTCTCAATTTGATCATGGAGAGTGGATTTTCCTGGATTGAATATTTGCTTTCCCGTTTAAATAGGTCATCACAATATTCCATCATTTTCAAAGTGATGGCTTCTCCTCCCAATTCATCATTCCTATAAAATCGTTCCTTAAATATTTGCCCTTCATCAATAGAAAATGCACCTATTTTCAAAGATTGACCTACATCCAAATACAGAGCTTTCTTGTCATTCATTGATGGAAAGAAAAGATTATAAGCAATTAATGAAAGTCTTGATTCTGAATAAACATTCATTACATTATAGCCCCATTCACTAACTTTCTTTCTAATTAATTGATAAACTGCATAGGGAAAGTAATCTGGAACTGCTATTGCCAATCGATTTTTCATATTTGCACAATTTCGTTCCAACATTGTTTTCATAATTTTCAAATATAAATCTAGAGGTGAAACAGTGATGCCATTGCCTATTTCAATTTCAATTTCTTCTTCTCTACTGTTCATGAACTGCAAAGCACGATATGGGGAATATATGTGGTTATCATCTCGTTGCTGCTTTCCATTAATTATTAAATTTGCAATATTGGTTACTAGTCGATGAGGATTCAAATCATCATCACTTGGTTGAATTTCTCTTCCAATTTTTTCATCATCAAATTCATCCGACAACGACAACGATAGCAAGATTATTGCTTCATCTTCTTCGAGCAATTTATAATCAAAGAGTCGGAATCTGTTCCGAGATGATTCCTTCAAAGTAGAACTGACCAGTGTTGCATGTGAATTGCCAACATGCAAACAGCATGGTGCATTCATTTTTTTGTTTAATGTTTACAAAATATTGACCAATATTAAAGGTAAAAATGAAATATTTAATTTGATTAGTTCACACAGTAATACTTTACCGCACCACTAGAAAATGAATACATTGAATAAGTTTCCCAAGTTGTTTCTTGAGCATTGTATCAAAATTTGGGGAATCACTAATTTTAAGTTCAGAAATGCTTCTGTTTTGAGCATAGCTTATCAATGCCTGTAATGTCATATTGCTCAACTTGTTAGATTTAATGTGGAGAGTTGAAATTTTTGGTTCAAAGTTCAAATAATCAATTATTCCTGAATCAGAAACACCACAATTATTAGCTTCCAATTTAATTATGGATAGAGGGCTCAATAAAGATAAACCAGTATCTCCAATACTTGGATTGTTAGAAATATTCAATTCTTTCAACTGATTCATCTTTGAAATGACATCACAACATTTATACGAAACATAATTATGACTAATGTCTAGATGGATAAGATTCCTAAATTCACTTCTGAATAATTCAATAACTGATTCATCTCCAATATCATTTGATCCAACGTGTAAATATTCCAACTCATTACAATTACTCAAATATTTCAATCCATTTCCAATTTTGTTATTATTTAACATTAAATATTTCAGTAATTTTAAATTTCCAAAGTTTCTCAAACCCTCTTCACCAATTAAACTTTCTTTCAAAGATAAATTTTCAAGTTTGACATTTTCTGATAGATAATTAGCTCCAACATCTCCAACTTGATTACTTGACAAGTTTAATATTTTGAGTTGAGAAAGTTTATAAAAATATTTCAAACCTTGCCCACCAATTAAATTATTCGAAAGATTAAGTTCTGTTAAATTAGAAAGTGAGCACAAATTAATTGCTCCTTCATTTCCAATCCTATTATTCTGTAAATTCAAACTTTTCATATTTTCCAAATATGGAAAATTACAAGCAGTTATTAAATTGTTATCCAAATGGAGCTCCTCAAGCTTCTTCAATGTTGAAAGGTCTTTAACTGCTTCCTCTTTAATTCTTCCCTTGGAAATGAAATGAAATTTCTTTAAATTTCCAAGTGGAGAAATAAATTTCATCTCTTCTTCAAATAAATTGTTTCTAAATGTTAAACAAAATAGATCAGTAATGGATTCCAATTTCCGAATATGTTCAAAAATTGATTTCTCTATAAAAGTGTTACAAATTCCAAAGTTCTTTAACTTGTTGGCGAATTTGCTTTCGAATATTGAAATGTATGATTTTGAATTCAATTGACCATGCAGAAATAACCTCTCCAATGGCCAATCCAATTGATCAAATAATAAATCTTCAACTTGTACATTTACGCGCTCTGGTGACCATGTTTTAATGAAGAGCGTTTTAATCTTGGACTTGGTTTCGAATAGTAATCGAATACTATTAATATTCATTTTCACTAATTGCACATTTTCCAATGTCTTCAATTTGGAAAATTCAACAATTACATCATTACTGCAATTAGACAGTTTCAATGACTTTAAATTGGTCAACTTGGAAATAAACTCTATATTCGAATCTAAATATTCGCTCGGATGGCATTCTAAATGAGTTATTTTGTGTAATTCATCGGAATGTTTCGTTAAAATAATTTCTAAATGTTTACTTTCTTCAGAAAATTGCATTGGAAAGTAAAATGTTGGAGTTGATTTGTAATTTTCATTCCAATTTTTACAAACTAATCTTACAGTATTTAAAATCCATGTATATTCGAAATTGGAAAGAATTTGATCGAATATTATTTCGGAGGGAATTACACCAAACTCTCCTTTCATCATTTTTTTAACTCGAATATTTTGCAACTTTCTGTTTTGCTCTCTTCCGTATTACTGTTATTAGATTGAATATTCCTCTGAATTAATTGATGATTTTCAAAATCTTGTCTGTTTCGTTTTTGCTCATTTTTACATCTTGAACATTGATGATTTAATTATGATGTTTATACAACTTGATTTGCTTGTTTGAGTTTTTCAATTTCTTGTTTGAGAAGTTCATTTTCATTTCTGAGTGTGGATATTTCATTACTCAAGAGTAAGTTTTCTTGTTTTAGGGTTGTGTTTTGTTGAATAATATCATAATAGTTGATTAATTGTTGAATATTGAGAAGATCATCCAGTTCCTTGTGAATATTTTCAGAATAATCATTAATTTCACCACGGAGATATTTTGTTAAATTGTCGATAATAATCTTGTAAGTAAAGCAGTCCAATCTTTTACGAGGATCTCTTTGAATCATGGTGATGAGACATCTGGTAAGTATTTCATTCACACCCCAAGATTTGTTAATCTGCTTATCAATGGTCATTCTTATGGCATGGTGCACTCTCATTTCTCCCTCAGCTGTTACAACAGCGCTGTGAAAATATAATCCCTCCTCTGAACTAAAATATGTGAAATTCGAATCAAATTGTGAAATGTCAGTACCTCCAATAAATTGTTTGCTTACTTTCAACAAACAATCAGTCAATAATTCCAAAAATATACATCCTAATGAAAAGATATCTGATGCTGTTGAAATCTCCCTCTTGTTTTGAATTAATTTCTCCTGATATTCATGAACTAAATGTTGTTCGTTGGATTTTTCATAGGTTGAATCTGAAACCTCTGGAGCCATATAAGTATACTTTCCCACATTGATTGTAATTGATTTTCCTACTTCAATAACTCTCGATTGATCAAAATCAATAATCTTAAACTTGTCACCAATTTTTAAAATATTATTAGGATCCAAATCTCTATTATAATTATAATAATAATAAATATTAAAATAATTACCTATGTGCAATGTTTTGATTGTGAACTGATTGGACTGCCTGAAGGATTTTTGCAAACATTTCCAGTACCTCAATCATTTTATCCTTTTCCAAGGATGTTCCAACTCCGCTGCTATGGTTTCTTTCTATAATATTTCTTAAAGTTTCTTCACCCAACTCCATGATGGAAAATAAATGTTTCGTCTTAATCTTATCTTGACCATATTCCAGAATACCACATTCAAAACAATTAATCTTTCCATCAATTTGTCTCTTTAAGAATTCAATTTTAGCATCCATCTTTTTCATGTCATACTCTGGTTGGAATTTAATCTTTACAGCAACAAAAACTTCTCTACGTTTATCAAAAGCTTTGAATACTACACCCTCACCTCCAAATCCTAAAGAAGAAATCAACTCGTAATTTTTAACTTTCTTCTGCGTAGTAAAAATTTGGAACGACGAAATGACCTTCTTACTGTCACCTGTTGTTTTCATATACTCGCTTATCAGCATTTTCCAATCCCAGTTTGGATTTTCATGTTTCAAAATTCGCTTAATAAGAAATACAATTCCAGGGTGTTCCTTTTTCGAATAGTGGTGATAGGGAAAATCGTCGACTATCGTCTTTAGAGCTTCCTTAAAGTGTTTTTTACCAACAGGATGTTTAGGTGACTTGGATTCTATATGTTGTTCCAACTTTATGCAAAATAAGTGGTAATCCAAATCCGCAATTGTTTCAGTTTCAATTTTCAAACTACTTTCGTTCAGTTTCTTCAAAATCATCAGCATGGCAAATGTTTGCACAAATTTCACACTATAGGTAAATGAAGAAAATATTCCTTTTGAAATAATTTCAGGTTTCTTATCTTGAAAAAGAAAAGGAATCAATCCACTCTCATCCAAAGTCTCCTCCTTAAATGCATTCATTACTGTTTTTAAATTTCCGTGGAATATAATCAATTTATCTGCCTTACAAGGATTTCCCTTTGGCAAATATTTGAAAACTCTATAATTCAAAGCTACAGCCTCCAACACAACTTGTCGATCAGTCTTTAATTCCTCAGAAGCAAACATGAATGAGAAAGGCTCATGTTGAATGGCCATAAACACAACTTCCTTATCCCTTCTCAATTCTTCAGAGGCACTTTTGAAAGCAATTCTATCACTCTTCAAAGCTAACATGACAATTTCCCTATCATTTCGAAATTCATCTGAAATGTCCTGAATAGCACCAGGAGCACTCTGAATGGCTGCCATGACAACTTCCCTGTCCTTCTTCAATTCATCCCCGACCAAAAACAACTCCGAAGCTGCTGCATTATTTTGATTATCCTCTTTTTCATGATTTTGTTGTGAATGATGATGCTGATGATTTTTAAAAGCAGGTGCCGATGAAGAATTCTCATCAATTCGTTTTTTAGTCAAAGCCGCCAAAACTACTTGTTTATCGTGGCGCCATTTTTCTGAAATTAATTTCAATGAAAAATCAAATTTTACAGCTGCGTATTGTAGTATGAAATTTCTATCCAATTCTTCCCGCGCTTTTTCAGAGCTTATCTGCAAGACTTGAGCTGATTTACTCTTTTCCAAGGCTTGGAGAAGAAAGTCACGATCATTCCGAAGTTCGTCTGGTAGTTTGGCATAATTATATGAGGTTGGATTTTGGATAATATCTTTCAGGTAGCGTTCTCTACCTGGAGCCATTTTTTTTAAAGTGAAATTTGACAGTAATGATGCTATTCAAATCTGAATTAGGTCAGAATTTAATGTATTATTTAATTTCTTTTTAGTAAACAAAATGAAATTAGATCCAATACACGTTTTTCAATCTTGCCATCACTCAAATCACTTGGGCTATCGAAATGAGTGAGATTTTCCAATACTTGAGGAATGAATTTGGTCTCTGTTAAAATAATCTTTACAAATTCTTATAGTTATCATTTGGAATATTGTAATCGGTTGGTGTGTTCAATGAGCAAACAAATGGAAGAGAGTTGCTTGTTAACAATTCATTTCGCATTGTTTGGAAGGATGAATATTCAAAACATTCTGGAAATTGGGGAAGACAGCATCCTCTCTTATCGTTGGTCAATACAACCATTCCTTTTTTAGCCAATTCAATACCAATCTCATAGAAAGGGTTACAGTAATTCAATTTATACACTTTCTGTTTAGTATTTGGAAAGGCTAAAAAGGTTCATTTGTTTCCTTCCTTCCCGTGTTCACTGCTGTTGGATGGTTTTAATGTAATATTTCAATATCAAAGAGGGGATGGCCTGCCACAATGTCCTTGTTTTGAATCAGTCTTTTCATGTTTTGTCGCATCCATTGAGTTCTCTTACTGTTTTCCAATCGTACCATAAAGAAAATATTGGAGGAGAAGGAGCTGGTGAAGATTCGCCATACCATTTGAGAAGTTGTAATTGGTGGTTTTGGTAATTGGAGAGGCGTAAATTTGTTAATTGCGCTGATATTGCTGATAGAGCACAATTCTCCAGCACTGTTGGAACCAGCTCCTAAGAATTCTCCATCAACTGTTTGGAGAATCGAAAAGTGCCATCCACAAAAGATGTCCTTGATCTTCTTTGGCAATTCGATCAAGACTGGTAATGGATGATGGTCTACCTCACTCTCACTTCCACATTGTCTATAGGAATTGTATCCAAATGCCCAACAATTTCCGCTTTCGCAAAGACAAATAGTATGAAGAGCTCCCAAAGCTACCTTAATAACCTTTTCTCCAGTCTTGGCCATTGGTTCATGTAGGGTAAATGCCAAAATATTATCGGCATGTCCAATACCTTGTTGACAAAAAACTCCCCAACCAGTGACATATAATTTACCAAATTTGGTAACCACCAGAGTTCTGTAATAAGCTGCATAGACATCCAGAATTGAATCTCCTCTTTCTAATGGAATATGTGGTTGGTAGGTTTCAAAAGTAGCAGTTGAGGCCATATTTCCACTCCCACAAGCCCCATAAGTATCGTATTGACTTGCTGCAAATAATTCCCCATCCTCTGAAAGAGCCATCAAATGGCTGAGACCACTAGTTATATATTTAATTCTAGCCAATTCATTCTTTTTCTTAAATTCCAATAGTGTCCAATTATCTGAGGATGATAACTTGAAAACTAATCCCATTTTAGTTAATATACATAAATGAGTTGAGAGAACACAGACTTGTTGAATACCAAACACATATCCCTCCTGTTGACTCATGAGGTCTTCCTCTCCTTTTTTCACTTCTTCCAAATTCAATTCCACAACCATTCCATCATTAGTATTCACCTTTGTATCAGAATATGACAAACATATAAAAGTTGGTACTTTTGAAGCGTCATGAGTTTCAGAATTTGCTGAAGTAAAAACCCTTCCTTTTGAAGTGAGAAAACAACTTGATGATTCACCACACGATATATCCTGAATAAATTCATCATCATAATCCATTGTGGCACCATAAACATTTTCATAATCATTATAACGTTGTGGTTTTACACCTCTCATCTTGTAGATCAAACATGAACATGGAAGAACCCTCTTTACATAGCCTCCATATTCCTGTGATCCAGATCCACTACTACTTGTTACTTCTTCCATCGGAATTCCAAGAGAAATATTTTTATTTCCTGATCCATATAATAATGTTGTTCTACATGGTCGATAAATAGATTCGCGATCAGTTTCATTCAACAGGGTTTTAATATGATGCTGATAAAAATTGGTGTGATAGTTGGACATTTTTTTAAAATGAAAAAAAGTAACTTTGGCGGATTTTGTAAGGAAAATAATTGGCGCCAAAATAAATCGCTCAACTGGATTTATAAAAAATGAAAAGAACAACTACACAGGAATCTTCGGAAGAAGCACTCTCAGAGCAATCATCATCCAAAAAGCTAAAACTTGATCAAAATTGTCAGCTTGGTCTTTATTCCTTGCACTCAGATATCAAACTTTACATTTTAGAATTTATTCAATTTTTTCTTTCTCGTCACTTGATAGTTTCTGAATTTGATGAGCATTCGTTAGAGCTTGAACATGTTGATGTTTCATCGAAGGAGAAATTGTGGGAACATACCAAGGTGATGGCTAGGAGACAATTGTTAAAGTTAATGTTTGGTTATTTCGTGGATGAAAGTAGACGAATTCATCTCCTATTCAAGCATGTGAATTTTTGTGCAAGTGGTATTTTTCATCAACATGAGTTGTTCACAGAGTTGAGATTTAGAGATTTGAAATCAATTGAGTATTCGAGAAATTACTTGTTTTCAAGTAAATATTTTGATTTTAAAGAGTATTTGCCGAGATTGGAAGCTGTTTGGGGATTAAATATTGAAGTAGAAGAGGATGCAAAGAGTTTTCTTGCTCATGATTTGAGTAGAATGAAATCTGTTTCTTTTGGTTACCTCGAGAAAGATGTTTGTGTACCAGAATCTATTGGATTTGAAACTTTCTTTTCCAAATTGACCAATCTTACCACTCTCGAACTGTCTTGTGGTTATATTGATGAAGAGTTTGTTTTTGCCCTGATGAAAAGCGTAAAACATTTGAGAAAGGCCACATTCACAGAGGCCACCTTGAACAATGATGCCTTACAAATGTTATTGGAACAAGCAGAGTTTTTGGAGGAGTTGGATGTTAGCATGCCAAATGATTCCTTCGATCTTGATTATATATTTGATAGAGTCAAGAGGCCACTCAAGCTTACTAAACTTTTTGCTGAGAGTAATGATGTTACAGAAAAATTCTTTGTAAATATTGTAAAGGCAGCAAAATACCTTGGTAATTTGAAAGTTTTATCAATCTCACCTTATATGATCAATGATGAAGAACTTTGGAAAAATTTATTTAATAGCTTCCCTCAATTGACTGAGCTGGAACTAAGCGATCAAACTTTAACAGAGTCAATCATGTCACATATTCATGTATTGAAAGAATTACGCTCTCTGAAATCGAATTTAGAAACCACCAAAGGTCTTGAACTTCTTCTCCATTTCAAGTCACTCACTCTCTCATGCTTGACTAGAGAAACTAATTTGGATTTCTCCAAGCTGAACCATTTGGAATTTCTTGCCATTGATGCCTTGTACAATACCATATTGGACAATTTCGATAAGGATGAAAGCTTACCAAAGTTAAAGAGAGTCAAACTTTACCTTATTAATGATGTTGAACGCACTATTGATGAAGTTAAACAAATTGCAGAAAAAAGGCCTGAAATTAGATTTTCCTTGATATTGCATGAAGGTGTAACTCCAGTCGATATCTTTGAGAGAATTCTTTCCTGTAAAGGAATTGATGAATTGGATAGTTTTAATGCAAAAATTCCAGATGCCATTGAAACTAACTCCACCCTTAAATCCTTAACTATACTTAACGCGAAATCATTAGCTAATTTGGAACTTTTACAAAACAACAAGACTTTGGAAGTATTGAATCTCTATTCAGCGGATATTTTTGAAGGTGAATATGTGAGTGAAATTTGTAATTTATTCCGTAACTCACAAGCTGAGCATATTTCACTTATTGATCCATCTATTGTTGGTGAACCATAAATTAATCAAATCCTATTGTTTAGAACTTTCGCCAACTTTATTCAAAACCTTAATTACTCTAATAATGAAAATAACTAACTTCAATATTTCCAATGGGAAATGGATGGTCAACTCGAATATCCACCAAACCCCTATTCCGATAATTATCGGAACTGCTCATCACATTTCATTGTCCGAAAAGTCCATTAATGCAATTTTGTAACAAACTTGTCCAATTAATCAAAAAAAATGAAAGAAAACCACAGCAACTTGATCCTCACACTGCTGTTCATATGTTGTGTGTGTATTGTTGCCTCTCATCAACAAGAAAAAGAGCAATCAACCTCCGATGAATATTCATCAAAAATTAGAAAATTCACAATTCCCTACGATGAGAAAGAATGGCACGATTTAAAACAAACACTGAACAAATCAATTGCCAAATTAAAATCCCATCCAGATTCTATGGTTCCTTTCTATTCCGAAACTGATCGTGCTTGGAAAATGGGAAGTCAAATTAATCAAGTTTTGGAATTGGCTGAATATTGGAAGAATGAATTTGATTGGAAGAAACAAGTTGATTTAATGAATGAATTGTTTCCACATTACGAATCCCAAGTTGATGATCATGTTACTGTTAGATTTGGTTGGAGACAAGCTAAGAGTCAAATTGAAAAACCATTGAAAGAGAGAAAGGTATTGATGATTGTTCATGGTTGGCCAGGATCAATTATTGAATTCCATAGAATTATTAACACATTGGTAGATGTTCATGGTTTTGATGTTGTGGTCCCTTCAATTCCAGGTTATGGATATAGCTCTATTCCAAGAAAGGAAGGTTATCATATTGGCAAGGTTGGCCAAATTTTCGCTCAACTCATGAAAAACATTGGCTATGGCAAATATATTGTACAAGGTGGTGATTGGGGATCAATGATCACAATGTACGTTGCCAGAGCAGATCCAGAGAATTGCATTGGATACCATTCCAATATGTGTCTCGTTATTCCTAATTGGAGAGATTGGATTGATGTTGCCAAAGATTTAATTACCCAACTCGTGAGTGGAACTCCATACAGTTCAAATACCAACAGTTTCTCATCATTCCTCTCGGGTTGTTTAACTTACATCACTGAGGAAATTGGTTATCAAGCTATGCAAAGCTCAAAACCAGATAGTATTGGAGTAGCTCTCTTAGATTCACCTCTTGGATTGATGAATTACATTTTGGAAAAGTTTGTTTCTTGGACAGATATTGAGCCACGTGATACAACTGGTCTTTTCAAGGTGATTACCAGAGATGAATTCTTAACCAATGTCATGATTTACTATACTACCAATACTATTGATTCTAGTATGAGAAAATATTACAATGTTGCTAAAGGAGCTGAAGAACACAAGTTGGGTACCAAGAATTATTTGCAAACTCCAACTGCTTGTGCTGTTTTCAAAGATTTATTTAGAGCTCCAAAGTCAACTGCTGCCCGAAACTTTAATCTCATTCAATATAATAGGTATGAAAAGGGAGGACACTTTGCTGCTTTGGAAAATGGTCAAACTCTTGTGGATGATTTGATTTCATTCACTGAAAAGGTCTATAACCTTCAAAAAACCAACACTAAGAATGAATTGTAAATATTAAGCAAATAATTCACTGATTTGGTTACTTCTTTGAGTTTCACATTCTCTATCGGTAACCATTACTGGATAATACATTTCTTTTTCTTAGATACAGTTTCAACACTTTCTTTCTCCATTCTATCCATTTCTTGTTGACTATAATAGTATAACCTTATTAGGGAAGATCCAAAATTATCGAAACCATAAGAAACCTCCTTCAGTGGACACGCTGTTTCAAAAAAGGACAAACAGTTCAACTCCTTGGCTAAATTCGATCCTTCCTCATAGCTCACAAAAGTTTCATTCATCAACTCCAGTTCAGTTTGTACCTCCTTGTCATTTCTCAAATCAATTTGGCTTGCTACCAAAACACGAGGAGTATACGGTGCTTTTAACACTGCCTCTTGATTGAATTTAGTTTTCACACATTCGACTATATCTATTATTGACTGAATAACAGATAAAAATGATATCTTTCTGTTTGTATTGTAATTGTCTAAATTTTTCATATCTATATCAAATTATACATTATCCTATTTGTAAACTAATCGTTGAACAACTTACTCTTCCTTACCAATAATTGGCAAACTATAAAAATCCCTCTCTCTATACCATCTTGAATTAACAAAATCTTCCATTTTCCCTTCTCCCAAACATTTCAAAATCATGCAAGTTGTTCCAACATATCCATTTCCAACAAAAAGAACATTAACACTCAATTTTTGATTTTTCTCCATGAACAGATAATCATCCAACAACTCTATTTGTTCAATCTCCTCTCGGGAGAGAAAATTGAATGGTCTGTTATATTTTCTATTGTGTCTGTGATTAGTCCTTGCATTTTCAATACACATTCGATTCATGAATTTATTCACAAGCATGAATGAGTGAAAATCAGAAATTTTCATAAATTTGAAAATTATTCGGAACAAGTCATCATATAAATCATAAATATTAGCAGCCTCAGCAACAGTAGCATAAGCATTTTGATTCATTTTTTTTGATAGACTAGCTGAATATTGCCACCGATTCAGGTTTTGCAACTTACACATTCCATCCCCAAATAATCAATTCATCCAAAAAAAGCATCTTTCCAATCGTCAAACAATCTGTGCTGCCCAGATTCTAAATTTACAGTTTCATATAAGGTAATTTCCAAGCTTTCCAAGCTTATCTCAAGTGGGGCATCTCCAACATCATCCTTGATAGAAAAAAAAAGAGATTTGAATTTGTGTTCAAAAAGCCTGCGCAATCTTTATGATGATTTCTTCCAAGACGAACGGAACACGGAATGGTGATATTCATCAGCTGCAAAATCATCATCATACCAATGAGACAATTACGGAATTTCCATCACACACTAATGAACATGAGTATTATGATCTTAAAAAGGAGGCTCCTCTTCAATTTTTTGATGAGAATGATAAGGATTTGTGGGAAAATAAGGAAAAACAACAAGTTGGATTGAAATCAGAGGAAAAGATTGGAGTGGCTGATCCAAGAACTGGATTCGCCAATACAGAAAAGACAAATACCTCTTCCGATGGAGAGGGTCATTGGGAAGCAACAATTGGAAGGTTTCTATTAAGATTAACAACTGCTAGGAGAATTGTTTCTCTAGTTCTTCTCTGTCAATATTTTCTTCTACTATTGGGTGCCTACCAACAGGGAACAACAATGTTTTGTATAATGTTATTCACCTGTATTCTTGGAGTAATTAATAATAGCAAATATGTTAGATTATCCTTCACCCATAGTGATGATAATGTGGGACATTCGGAGGAGAGAAATAGAGTCTTGATAAGTTTGGCCATCTTCTCTTTTAGATATTGTTTGTTTCCAGAGCTTCGGATTGTGTTGGTACCATTGTATTTGCTAATTGTCATGTCCTCAAATGTTTTGAGTATCAATTCGTGGTTTTACACATTGGCTCCTATTTACTTTACTTTGGCACATTTTGGATGCTCTGGTGTTTATGGATTTATCCAGCATGGAATTTCAAAAGAGTTCTATGATAACTGGGCCTTATTCCTCTCAATATTGATTTTCAGTTATTATGTGATTTCTACTTCAGTGCATTTGAGATCGAAATTGGACAAGTTGGAGCAGACAACAGCTCAGTTGGAGAATGCTCTCTCTGCAAAAAGTGTATTTCTGAGGCATATTTCACATGAATTTAGGTTTGTATTGAAATTTATGTTTCTATTTTAAAAAACGTTTTGTTTTGTAGATCACCATGTTTGAGTAGTTTGGGAAGTGTTGAATTATTGAGGGAAACCACCTTGACCGATTATCAGAGAGATTTAGTGGAGACAATTGCATCATCGGATGGAATTTTATTGAACCTTATTGAGGATGTTCTCACACTAGTGAAAATTGAACATGAGGAAAGAATTGCTGAAAAGGAGGAAATTACTGAAAAAACAAAATTCTTGACAGTTTTCAGTTTGGATAATTGTGTGAAAATGATTGGAAATATTATTAAGAGTTACTCTACTCAATTCGAAGTGAATGTTTGCGTTTCAGTTGAGGCTCTGGCAAAGAACGTTTACGTGAGAGCCAATCAAACAAGAATTCATCAAATTATTTCCAATTTGATGACCAATAGTGTGAAAGCGTCTAAAAAGGGTGATTCAGTTGAGTTGAGGTGCTATTTGGATGGAATAGAATCTGTTTCGAATGGTGTCACCGAACAAAATGTTGTTTTTAAAGTTATAGATCATGGCATTGGTATTCCAAAAGAGAAACAGGAAAGAATCTTTGAGCCATTCTCTCAACTTCACAATTTGAATGAATCTGTTTATCCAGGAACAGGATTGGGTTTGTCAACGGTATGTTTCTATGTATTCTTGCTAATTTCAAATATCATTTAGGTTCTTCATAATGTGAGAGCAATGAAAGGAAATATCATTCTCAAATCGGATCTACATCAAGGAGCCGAATTCACAGTTACCTTACCGCTAGAAGTTGTAAAACCTGATGAAAAAGATCTGTCGACAGAACAGCACGATATTGACCCTTCCATTAAGAGACAATTGAAAATTCAAGAAAATTACATTAAACTCTTCTCAACCTTTGATAGATCGGGAGAATGTAAAGGGGAGGCCAGTATTTTGGTAGCTGATGATAATGCCATCAACAGAAAAGTCATTCTCAAGCTGATTGAAAGTCTAGGATATAAAGCAGATGCTGTTTGTGACGGGAAACAATTGGTCGAACAGTATGATCCAAAGAGGCACAAATTGATCATTACAGATTTTGTAAGTTTTCACGCAATCTTAAATTTCAATAACCATTTATTAGAATATGCCTGTTATGGATGGATTGGAAGCGTCAAAGGAGATTAGAAAGATACACGGCACTGCAAGGATTGTTGCCCTCACAGGTGACGTCATGGCTGAGACACCAAGCTCTGTATTTGATAAGGTTCTTGTAAAGCCCATCCACAAGGGTACATTGAAGAAGTGTATTGAGGAAAGTTTGGTCTAGTTTAAAAGTTTGCCAACAAAATCGGAATTTATTACAAATCCTTAATAATGGACGATTCTTCGTCATATGGAGATTTATTAAGATTCTTTGTAAAGAACCAATATTCCATTTTGCTAGCGGTTTCTATCATCAAACATGTTAGACCTATTCCAAAAACATCCAGAACCAACATGATCTTGTTCTTAGAAATATCTCTAAACGTGAGCACGAAATTTCCCTCCTTATTTGCTTAACTCTCCTAAATAATCACCAACTCGGAAACCTTATTGAGATGAAGTCCTTAGAGAGTTCCACAACCTCCAAAACTCTCCACTACTCGGGCTATTATATATAATTTGTTAATCACTTGCACACACAAACCCTCATGGTCTAACCAAATAATGTGAAGATAATGGGAATTTCTCTGTAGTTGATTCTCAATTGGATTGAATTATCTCGAAGGCAACACCTTCGTTGTGTCTGTTATCAAACTGTCCGCAAGCTTCACCTTTTTGAAATTTTTGGTTGTGGAGTTTTTTGAAAGAAAAAAAAGCACGACAATTATTTCTTGCATCCTCACACAACATATCATCGATCATCTGCATCGTTGATACCTATTTTTGCGATTGACCCATATTTCCACCTCCGCGAATGTCTATTGAAATGATGATGGATACTAGTAGTGCTGCCTCTGCTGAATTGAATAATATGCAACAACAACAAGAACAACAACTTGATAGAAATTATTATATTCAATTCTATACGCAAAAGCTGTCAGCAATGGCCATTGAGAGACAAATTTCCTCTCTTTCTCATATTGAACAACTTTTAAATTATCAGACCGAGTTGGTGCCACAATTAATTCATACAGAATTAATTTCATCATCATCAATTTCATCACTCTTGACGGAACCTTGTCTAAAGTGCTTGAAATCACTTTTATTCATATTGACCACAACCCATATTCTTATTCAACAACAAGAAAAGAAGGATTTGCAAATTGTTGAACAAGGAATGATTCATAACGAACAAGCCATTCTTGCCTATTTTCTTGAAGCTGGATGTAAAACAAATACAGACATGATTAATTGGTTGAGAAAGATTCAAGAAAAGTCACAAATGGCTCAGCTCGCACCAGAACAACAACAAGAGGAAGCTAAGAGATGGTACCAAGTTTTGGAAAGGTATTTTGAACCTGTTTTATTCCCTGAACTTTCCGAAACTTTTGTGAATGCTCACACTAGACCATCCATGAATACATGTTCAATTGCTGAAGGTAAAGCAGTGGATTTTAATGTGGATAAGAAGGCTTTTATTTTCATGTTGTACGAATTTGTTGATGCCATTCACACAATTTTGAAGATTAGAAAATAATTTATTAGAATTTGATGACATGGCATGAATCAATTTTTCGAAGTTTTAGCTAAGATTTTATAACACATTGTAGAGTATTATTGTTCTGTTGATAGATACAATAAAGTTTTGTAACCATTTATTTAAAAGAACAAGAAACTTCTTTCCTTGATTCTCATCTTTGGTTCCTCCTTTTCTTTGAGCTTTTTCTTGCACTGCTTTTCATACTTTTGTTGAATGGAAATTCTTGTTTGTTCGGGTATTGTTTCAGTAAATGAGGAAGTTGTGATAGGGATTGAAAATTGTCAACCATAAAGTTTTCACATGCATTTTGCAACGCTTTATCGTTGTGAAAAGTAGCCACCTCGAAAATGGAGCAAACATTCGATTTATCCAATAAAGAAGCTACCAAGGTTCTGCAACATGAGGCAAGCTCATCCATATCAAATAAGAGTGAATATATCAGTAAACCAAGGGCATTATTTGGATTCAATTGTAATCGATCAGTGTACAAGTATTTCAACATGTCAATCATTACTTCCTTATAATAATCTTTCAAATGGACTGTCTTTTCTATTGTTTCAAGCATTCCACTACTGACAAGCATTTTGGAGAAGAATGGTGATCTTGATAGGAATAATCTATGAGCGTGAATGATAACTTCTTCATTTGTACCTTGGTTGGCTGTTTCATTGTTATTATCCAAGACGAGAGTAAGATCACTATCGACTGAATCACCCAATAAGGTATTGAAATCATTTTGTATCGTGTTGAGAATTTCCATTGTAGTTTCAATATTCTTTGATTCTGCTGAAGAGTAAATCTTTTGAATGATAGGATAATGCTTTTGTTCAGATGTTGCTTGAACGAAGGAAAGAAATGGAAGAGATTCACTAGCTTTCAAGTGAATAGTACCAGTATATAGATATTTGAGGTATTTCATCAGAGTATTCGAATCACATTCTGCTATATCAACTATTATCATTTCCTTTTCCAAAAATACTCCCTCCAATTGATTGGTATTAATCCATTGTTTGCTTGATTGTATCTTTTGGTACAGTATTGGACACCTGGCTTTGATAATACATTTGTGAGCCAAAATATAAGGAGAGCTGCTACTGGGGGCTAGGTCATTAACTTGGAATGATACATCGCAAAGATAACCTTCCTCTCTCTTTTGATTCAGATATTGAAGTACAGAAACTGACTTGAAAGAATCTCCTACATTCAATAATTTCGAGAATGATCGGTGATTCTTTTCCTTTTGCGAGGATCCAATAGCAAATACTTCCCCTTTCAATGTTGTCAAACACTTGTAACCAGAAATATTTTGCTTCATTTCATCAGAAACAATTTCAATAAAATTCCACTTATTATCAATAATATCATATCCATAGAAGCAGTCAGATATTCCTTCTGATTTGTTTCCTCCATAAATAAAAAAGGATCGTTCATTAACACTAAATGAACAATGCTTGAAAAGTGGAGGTGGAATAATTGATTGCACAATTATTTCAGTCCAAGTTTTGCTAGAAATATCAAGCATGAATAAATCATTGAGTATTTTGTCGCCAGTAGTTACTCCTCCATAAATAAATATTGAATTGGATACTTTGCATGCAGAATGTCCATATCTAGCTGATGGCCATCTTCTTAGCTCTTTAAATTGTTTAGGGGGTGAATATGTTGTACAAGTAAAGGGATTATAACTCGCTCCATTAAAATATATCATATAGAGATTTTCATCTAATACACCCTTATCAGATTTACCTCCAAATACATACAGATACAATTTGTTTTCAATTAATACCTTTGTCATTGTAAAGTGGATTCTATTGGGCAAAGCAGACCTTTCCACTTGAGTTAAATAGGATAGATTTAAGGGATCAGTAACCTTTTCAATTCTGTGAATTTCCCCTTTTCCAAATATGAAAATTAGTTGGTCAAGTTCTATCATTTCATATCCAATTAAACCAATTGGCAAGCGAATATTTTTGTAAAAAGGGCCATGACATGCCAAATATAAATTCTTATAGACATATAACACATTTGATGCAATATCATAGCTAATGAAATCGTCATGCATGACATTTCCAGTTCTACCTCCATAAACAAACAGAAATTTGCAATCACTAGACATGCAACTCAAATACTCAGTTCTACTTAGAAGCTGCTGTACAAAGCTAAATGATTTTGCCCTTGGATAGTGCTCAACTTCAAATCTTGGATATTCCAATTTCTTTTCGAGCATCTCCTGCTTTGACTTATAGTTATACCAAGTAAATTCGTTTTTCATCAAATATTTGTAGTTTTCATCATATTTTGCTGTTCCAGATAGAATAATCACTTGAGGATCCAGTGCATCAAAAAACAAGGATAATGGCTGAGAAACATCCAAATCCAAATTAATTTCCAATTCCTTGTTTGAAACTTTTTCATCGACAACAACATTTAAATCATCATTATTCAATTCCTGCTCCTGATCAATTAATATTATTGTTTCTCTATTTTCCTTCTTATTTGATGGAAGAATTTTCCTTGTTGTTTTCTTCTTATTTTGTTTCTTTTCCGAAAGCTTTTTAAAAACCAATCCATCAAATGACATTTTTTCTTCTCAAGTAAATCTGTTAGTTGAAACATCATCTTTCTTCATCATCATTTAAAATAGTTAACTTTAGAGTTTCGGAAAAGCATTCTAGATTTGATATCATTTTCAAGCTTGCTTTTTGGCGCCATTTTTTATTTTAAAAAATATTAAAAAAAATACAAAACATTCAAAGCCTTAATTTTTTTTCATTTTTCATTTAAGGTGCAAAGAAGAAGAAGTTTTCTCTCTCGGGATGGAGACAGTATTAATTCTGTTTTTATTAGATAAATTTAATTGTTGTCAATGGTTAAAATAGTTGAATCAGGTGTGGAAGGAAAAATATCCTTGAACGGGCTTGCTTTGGAAAAACAATTTCAAATGTCAGTTCTAACAGCGAACAATAGGAGATGTCATTTCAAAAAAATTAATTAGATTTGATGAAGTTGGTACAACGGGAGACTTATTGGTTTGCAGTGATGCAATTGATTCTACTAACATTTCTGTTAAAAATTGTTATTGCAGATTCGAATATTATTACTACAGTTTCGGATATTAACCAATTTAAAAAGTTACCATCCTCTATTACTATTGTGAACATTCCCTCTTATTATCATGTATTCATAAACATGATGGCATCTCTTGCCTCTGTTAATGGAACGAACCCTAGGCCGAAAGATATTATCAATAGATGGCAAGAATCAGGTTCATATTGTGTTTTAACACGCGATTTCAATAATTTAGAGCCGAGCAAATCGTCCTTCAACTTACCTGATTCCCTATCGAACAGTACAACATTTAAGCAAGTTGGGGTAGACAATATTCCTGTGGAAATTGCACATTACTCTTACTCAATTCTTGAAAATGCTCCTTCTCTTGTGATAACACCTCCAGAAGTTTTGAGTAGATGGTTGTTGATTTTGAAAAATTCAGTGTTTGAAAAGCAAGTAAGGTTGTCCTTATGGAATAGTACATTTAGTGATTCATTTACAATATTCCCCTTGTATGAAAGTCCGTCTTCCATTAGCTATGTGCAATTGGATGAGGTAGTAAATGCAAAGGATATAATAGTGAGCGAACTAGAAGAATTAATATCAAACGATTTGGAAAAATTCAAGAAATATTATGAAATTAATATTGAGGAAGGAAAGGGATTGGGATATTCACCTATTCTTCAATATCAAACTTGTAATTCTTCATTTTCTAATTCTACACAAGTATTGGAGTATCACTTAGCTCTATTTAGGATTGATTTTTATTTGAATTTGATTTTAAGGAATAAGGATGTGATTAGTGTTGGAGCATTTACACAAGATGGGAAATACAAAACACAAATCAAATTCATGGATGAAAGTGTCAGAAGCATTGATTATGCCTACTTAATTCAAGCCATTAGAAACATGCTTATTATTGGAAAGTTTGACTTGTATCTATCCTTTTCTAATAATACAGCAACATTCTCTTTGGAGTACTACCAAAATTTAGAAAAGAAGGATTTGAAATCTATTTATCTGTTAATGGTCCACCCTGTTTGCTTTAGTTTTTACTTTGACTATGCAGATATTTACTATTTTAAAGATGGGCTATTCTTTCCAATTATTGTAAATGATGTTATTTACTTTGGCATTGCACTTTTTGGAATAATTCTATATCTTGCCAATATTGTGAGTTATCTGTTCAACTTTTTGCTGTTCATTAAGAAGAGAATTCTCTTGCCAATTATTGGACCTCCTTCTCTGATTGTTTTGAGCTTGTTTTTCACAATCTTAATCAGATCTAAACTTGCATCCGCTGGTTATTGGATTCAAATGATTATTGTTTTCTTCCCAGCTCCAGTATTAATTGGTAGTTATTTGGTGTGCCTGTATAGATTTGCCTACTTGAAGAATATTGATCTGTGCCACAAATATTGTTGTGAATCACTTAGGTTACACAGATGTTTGACTTCTTCTCCACTTGCTGTTTTGTTTTCATTGATTTCAACTGTAGTTTGTTTCATAATTTGTCTCGTGCCAATAATTGCTGCAAGCGTTGCTCTAGCCTACTCATTCCTCAACCTCCCCCAGGAGATATTCATTACCATGTTTGCTATTGAAGTGATTTTCATATTGGTATGTGCTGGAATATTCTTCGTTGCTGATTTGGTTAGTAGTGGATTCAAAACCATTCGTAAGAAGGGAATTTCGTACTACCTCTTCTTTGACGATCCCATGGGATATAGAATTGATTTAATATTGATGGTTGTTATGTTGATTTCAGTAATTCCAATAATTGCTGGCTCAGTTCAAGATACGACTTCATTCTTTGTGGTGAGAAAGATTGTCTCAATTATATATTTTGCCTTGTTTTATTTTGTTATTGGAGGAACTGTGACATTATCTTATTGGATTAATAGATTGAGAAATTTCAATGTGAAATCAGATTCAACCCAATTGGAAATTTACTTACGAGATGATGAATTCAGAAAGATCTTTAGAACGTATTGTGCTAATGAATATTCCACAGAAAATTTTATAATTTATGAAGATTTGGAAAACTTGGATGTGAAAGGAAAATGTACCGAGGAAGAAGTGAAAGAATTTCATCTCAAATACATGACCTCAACTTCTCAATTCGAAGTGAACTTTCCCTCCTTTGTGAAAAAACGATTTGAGGAAATTTTAGAACAATTAGAATCTCAAACCATCTCCAAACCAACGTCTCCATCAACAGCAAGTGTCAGCACCAACAATTTATTGGAATCAGAATCAGTTTTTCTCACTACCAGTGCCATGGTACACTAACTCGCCAACAGAGCTTTATCAAAAAAACGATATCTTCAAAGGAGATTACGACTCTCCTTCTTCCAGAAGTACTAAGAAACCTCATCGACACCTTCTCTCGAATGGAGCACACTCACGAATTTAAACAGTGGAAAGCATTACAGAATTTTAAAGCAAAGCAAATGGGACTGATTGGAAAGGTTATGCAATAGTTTTAGGTACATGGAGAGCTCAATAACAAATGAATAATTGCATTATAACATTATAACTGAAAGATTCATAACCGCGCTTTACAGGACATGCTAAATTCCACAAACAGACCTAATCTCGTGTCTAAAATTCCAAAAACGTTGCCATAATCAACAACAGATTTCTTTTCCAAATTTTAATTTTAAAAATGTCATCTTTTTAAAGATTAGATCTAACCATTTTAGAAAAAGAAGATTTGAGAGATTCACAACAAAAGCAAATCATAATAAAATATGCAAGCTCAGATAACTAAACCAGAGGAAACCGTTAGAAACACATCAAAACTAAGTAAATATTGCACTTTTGACAAGGTAGAATTTGCTGGCATGAATATGTTTGGTGTAATAAAGAACAGAAAGAGAAGCACACTTGCTTATGAACAAGTCTTCTTGTTGGATACTAATGCTCACTCTGTAGCAAGCGATCCACAATATGTCAAAAGAAAAGAAACTAAACCTTTCAAAACAAAAGCTAAAGTAGTAAATTATTCACCCTCTATCAATTACTCTGTAACTCACTCAAATGAATTGAAACAAACTAAAATCCAAGAGATTAATGTTGTACCAGTTTCTAACCAGCAGCCAAAAAAGGAGAGAAGAATGTTGTCTTTTCAAGAATTACTAAACTAAATTGCTTTATGAACTGTTTATTTTCTCAACCGTTTCATGAATGCTGCCTTGATCTTTGATAACTTTTTAGAGGTTGATGAATGTGCATGTGAAGGGCTCGATTCATCTCCATAAAGACTTTTCGTCGACATTCGGTTACTTGGAGAAACTGAATCATCGATTGAAATATTTAGAGAATCAGTGTTTGGTGGAGGATTACTGAAGAGATTGTGAGTGGAACGTTGGCTCTTTCTCCAAGAGAAGGATCCTGACTTGGTAATTTGTTTTGGTTTGGTCTTCTTTCTTTCAATTGTTTTGATATTCTTCAAACCATTTTGTAAGGTATTTGAGAAGGTTTGCATTATTTGTTGCATGTGTTGTTGAGGAAGCTGATATTCCTTCAGGATTGCCTTGCAGGAATCTTCTGGAATATTTCCAAGTTTATCCTTAGCGTAGTAGAGAGTCCCTAATGCTGTGCTGGTGTGGCCTGAGAGTGATTCAACAAAATCAATTGTTGATTCCAGGCATGAAATATATCTTTGATGTGTAATAAATGTCTCAATTTCAACATTTGAAATGACTGATCTCGAACTAAACATTGAAGAAACAGAGTTTCTATCAACAGGTCGATCCGACATGGTATCCAATTGAATCAAGTGTCTCGAAATCCATGAGGCAGCTTGTTTGGCACATCCTTCGATTGCTAAGTGTATTAAATTTCTCTGTTGTTGATCAGTTTCTGTGACAAGGAGGTTGACAAACCTGTCTGTTCCTGTTGTGGCGCAATAATCCTTTAGGAATTGAGATAAAGTGGAGAAGGCCTTCATATCATTTAGAACAACACATTCCATAATGATATTTCTTCCGAATGAGTTCTTTTGGAGGAAACTCTTCTCGAATGTATCCACACCAAAAATTAAAGTTCCTTTGAAAAGGAAGGTTGCAAAAAACATCTTTTCTTCTTCCACAATCTCATTGTTTGCATTAACATTTTGTTGACTCGAATAATTGCTATTTCCCAAACTTCCTACAGAAAATGATCCTCCAGAGCTGACGCTACCATTCAGGTAGCTTTCGTTATCTGAAACTAAGGATCCTAACATGAACTTGTCAGTTGAGTCAGCAAACTCTAAATCAGAAATTGTGTCAGTTCTCTTCTTTCTTCTTCTTCCACCTCTACTGTCGCTGAGTAAGGAGAAAAGTGGATTTTCTTCCCTTTGGTTTTTCCTTAACAATAAATTAGGTTTAATTTTTGCCAAGTATTCAACCATTTGAATGTCCTTTTCTCTGACAGCATAGTGAAGTAATGTCTCACTATTTCCAACAAGAACGTCCACTTTAGCTCCAAATAATTGAAGAAGGTCGCAAAGGTCGTAATCTTTTCTTTTAAGAGCAATATAGAGAGGGAGGTATCCATACTTGTCATGTTGAGTGTTCAATTGATCTTGAACACATTTAAAACTACACAAATAAACACAAGCATCTTGTGCTCCGGATTGACAAGCATAGAAAATTGGGGTAGCGTCATGATTATCGGTTGCTAAAAGTAATTGATTTACAAGTGGGGATCTAGGGGAGGATGATTCAGTAAAATTGGATTCTTCGAATGGTGATTGTTGTGCATCAATGTGGTGAGCAACTTCTCCAGTTAACAGCCATTGCAAAATATCAACTTGATTCGATTTTGCAGCAATATGGACCAAGTTACAATCTTGATGTTCTGGGAATGTAGTATAGAGCAACATGTACCTGACATCTGCTGTCAAATCAGTTGCTGTCTGATTGAGAACACTATTCGCCAGCAATGAAGATGATGAAGATAGCGAACCACAAGTACTCTTTCTATTCGATTGATATTCTTTAGCCATATTCTGTAAACTTTCTTGAATGAATTTCAAATCTCCTCTCAGACATGCATCATAGAGCATGGCCTTGACAAAATCCTCTTCAGTTGTCATGCCATTAGCTCCAGCAATTGTAGGAGGCGATGAAGAATTAGGTTCAGATAAGTAATTATTCGGCGAAGACAATGTTCTATGATGAATAGTACCACTACTATCTTGTCTTTCTAAACTAATTTCAGGGACTGGAATGATACCAACAAATGAGTTGGCATCGAAAGTTTCAAATTCAGTCATTTTCTGTTTGTTATTTGTTTTGATTATGAATTTAAATTATATATATATTAATATAATAGATGATGATGAAGAAGACAGTTATCTACAGGATTAATCTAGAAAGTCCCGACGGGTCAGTGAATGAGACTAAATGGTTAATGAATTTACAAGAGTCAGAGTCGATAATGTCTTTGACACAACTTTAGGTTCCTAGGGAAAGTTAGAGTCTATTTTTCTATATATATTGCCAATGATGAAATAAATACTACAAAGTTGAGAGAGTCAGCTTCAGCTTTGGTTTAAGTCTTTTTAGAGTTTGTTTTTCAGTTACTTTTTTCGAGTTGTTGGAAATTTTTTCAAAAGTGGAAATCCTCAAAAATGGAGTAAAAAAAAGTAGCGACAAGGACAATGTGATTTAAAGCTTCCTGAACGGGTTGATGATTAATGCTCTGCAGCTTCTTGATTAGCGGATGATATTATGATAACCTATAGAGCGCGTATATTTGGATGTTGTTGTTAGATTGTTTTTTTTCTAATATTCAAAGATTGTATGTTGTGACCAATTCGATGAAAACATGTTTAAAATTTGCAATAATTGATGACTATTTGGTAAATTAATTTCGGAGACTCGAATCATTGATGTGATGAAAGATGATCAGTTTGAACCAACAGATCGAAAACATTGCCTACTTTGCTGAAACGATCGAGTTGCTTGATTCAGGTCGCTCATCAAGCTGTGCACAAATTTATTCCAATCAACATCTTTTGCAGGTTTATTAAAACGCTTTTGGGATGAAGGTTGAGAGCACAATGCTATGTAAGAGCAATGGAATTTTGTTTATTGTTGGTATATTCGGTTGACTTGTTAATATTCGGTTGGTTTCACTTCAATACATTACAAGTGGTCAACTGGTAGTAGTGGGCGTTGTCCATCTATTTGGTTGGAAGGTGGTGTTCATTTAGAGTTTAGATTCTTAAGAGGATTTGAGGTTACCTTATAAAACAGATCCAAGATAATATTTGTTTAAAAGGAAGATTGGCGTTTCCTATTTCTCTCTCAACCCAATTTCACATTCTTTAAGAAAGTTAGACCTTTAATTGCTGTCAACTACAATTAGAGCTCTAACTTGTTGAACTATCAATTGAGCTTTGTCAAAACCCTTATTATTATCTGAACATTATTATAATAACCACAGATTTCTCCTCATTCCTTAGTAAAATAGGTTGGGACCACAACACTCATGGTGTGATGATTATTGTCCGTACTCCCTAGTAATACCTCCACACTCTCTACTAGATGTTGAAAACAACAAATATACTCACAGAAGAAGTGAACGAGAAAAACACAAAAAAATGGATAATAACCCTACACTGCAGAATAGTGATGAGGAATTCTCAAGGAAGAACACAACCCCATGGAGTTGATGAAGAAAATAATGAAATATTGCCTTCTTCTCATCAAGAGAGGGAAGAAGAGCAGGAGAATGAGAAGGTTGTTACACCACTGCCCAAGCTACCAATGATTATGATTTCTATGATTATTATATCGGAAGCTGTTGGGTATGCATTGTTGTATCCTGTGGTTCCATTCATGGTGAGGGACTTTCTTGTGTATGAACATCAGAATGTGGTGGCACAGAATCAGTCAATTAGTTCTTCAATGGTTGGGTTTTTACCTAATTTTGGATTGAATAGATTGTATCCGATTGCAACATTTGGAAATGATTTTAGAAATGATTTTGTGGAGAGATTTTCAGTGTTGAATAATGGAAATTTTACATTTAATTCTACATTTAATTCAACATTAAATGGAACAGAGCCAATTTTTGAGATACCTGAAGAAACTGTTGGATTAATGATTGGAGCACTTTCGTCTGCATTTTCAGCTGCACAACTCCTTTCTAATTGGTTCATAGCTAGAGCTAGTGATCATGTTGGGAGAAAACCACTCCTATTGCTGGGTTTAGTGTTTAATATTATATTCATGAGTATATTTTCAGTTTCTAGGAGTTTTTGGTTTGCATTGGCGATTAGAATTTCACATGGTTTATTGAATGCCAATATTCCAATTTACAAATCCTTCTTGATGGATATTAGTGATTCTACTAATCAGGAAAAGGCATTTGTTATTATTTCAATTTTGGTAAGTTGATACTGATATAATATTTAATTTCTAAATGCTTAATTCTTCAAACATGTAATTACTTTATTGAATATTCAAACAGTGGAGTTGTAGTAATATTGTAACTCCAGGTATAGGAGGTTTTTTGGTAAATTTTGCAGAGAAATTTCCAGTTCTTTTCGGTGGAGAGCAATCATCTCTTTACAAATTCTTTAGTGAAAATCCTTTCATTCTTCCATTCTCAATTCCTGTATTGATGAATGTTGTTACACTTGTACTTTCAGTTTTCCTTTTGAAAGAGTCCCTTGCCAAACGATTTGATTTTGTAAATTGGTTCAAAACCAAGTTGGGAAAAAAGAAGGAAAACATGGTGGTTGAATTGGTGGAAACTGCTGATAATCACACGATTGTGGACGATTCAAAGGATAATCTGATTAAATTATCAGAACATGAAACACAAGAAACTGGTGGTGGTAGCAAACCTAGCTCACAAAATAGTATGCTCATGCTTTTGAAAGATTCTACAGTTGTGAAAGTTGTTTCCCTCTATCTCTTCTTGGGTATTTTTACTAATTTGGCGGATGAGCTTGTTCCAAGTAAGTATTTTCAATTAATCACTGGATCTTATGCTAACCTATTTCAAGTTTTCTTCAGTAATTCAGTTAAAAAGAGAGGTTTAGGATTGGATTCACTCATAATTGGATTAATTCTTTCAGTTGGTGGTGTCACTTCACTAGTCATGCTAATTATCTATCCATTGCTTTCTAAAAAGTTTGGCTTTTTGTGGCTCTATAGAATCGGGTTAGTGATCTATGGTATCTCCATGTTGATCCTTCCGTTCTCCACTGAAATGATTCGATTTGATTTCATTTTCTGGGTGGTTTTGGTATTTGTAACATTCTTTATATTTATCAAGAGCTGCTCTCACTCAATGGTTTATACTTCTCAATTCCTGATGATTAATAATGCCTCTCCATCACCAGAACATATTGGATCTATGAACGGATTGGGACATATTTGTGCATCGATTGGATGGGCTATTGGACCTTTCTTGTGTGGAGTATTAGTGGATGTTGGATTGAAATTTTCAAGAGATATCGAGACAGCAGATCCAGATTCATTCTTTGCTAAAGTTCCATTTGTTGACAAGTTGAGCTTTATTGTTTGTTCATTGATTTGCTTTTTCAATTTAGGACTTTCGTTTACAGTACCCAAGTCGAGTGTCACAACAAGAAGATATGAAAATCCATCTAAAAAGATTGAGCAAGCTTAAGGAATGACAATATATTTAAACAGTATAGTTATCAAAAGGAACTAAATTTAATAGTAATTTATTCGAAACGTTCCAACATTAATTCCAACTTGGTCAAAATTTCATCAATGGTTGGTCTTTCTTTTGGATCTTTTCTCCATGCCCGTTTAATTAATTCTGTAATTTCATAAATTATTTCATAACAGTTAACATGTGAATTATTCGTTTCAGACAGGAATTCCCCACACCACTCTCTACATTCACCAATATCTGAGAATGGAATTATTGGTCTCAGATCTCCCTCACAGATACTCTTATGGAAATGGTAAGTACTATTAAATGTATTTGCTTTTGATAACTTTAACTTTTTTAGAACTTTTGAATCGGTACTTTGATAAGGTTCCATAATTTCGAATAAAAGTTGCCACATAATTATGGACAAACTATAGATATCTATTGATCTAGCATCATCTCTTCCAATTTCACCTGAAAATAGCTCAGGACTCATGTAATTAAAAGTTCCAATTTGTGAAGTAACTGCTGACATGGTATGAGAAGAGAATGCTCTTCCTAAACCAAAATCAGCCAATTTGGCAGTTCCATTTTTATCCAACAGAATATTTGCAGGTTTCAAATCTCTAAATAAAATTAAATTATGTTAATCCTCTTCTTAGAAAACTTACCTGTGAACAATATAATTTGGTTCCAAATGATGAAGATAATTAATACCACTTGCGACATTGACCAAAATCTCAAGTTTTTGTTTCAACGAACACTTTAAATAACCTCTTTGCAAAGAAGCAATTAAATTTTCCAAACTCTTATCCATACATTCCATACATATAAATCTCTTTGTTGGGGTGGATGAAACTCCGTAAAATGAAATAATATTGGGATTTCTTAAATTGCTTAATAGAATTGCCTCATTCTTGAAATCATTTTCTGAAATATCCATATTATTCAAATCGAATACTTTGACAGCAACTAACATGCCATGGTATCTGGTTTGGAAAACACATCCAATTCCTCCTTCTCCCAGTCTCTGAATAGGTTGATAATATTCAGCAATATTTGAAAACTTACTCTTATTGGTTTATCCATATTTAATTGCTCAATTGGAATTATAAACTTATTCTCCTCATCAGAGCTATGATGTGAATCAATATTTGTAGAATCGTACAATTCAGTTTGTGTCAGTAATCTTTCGTCCAATTTGAGATCAGTATTAATAATCCTTTTGTATTTTTTGAAAATGAAAATCAAGATGATTGAAATAATTGAGATAATTACTGTAAAGAATCCAACCAATCCAAGTACTACTCCTAACACTATAATATTACTTTCACAATTCTCTCCATTGAATCCTTCTTTACATTGACAAGTATTGTATTTAACACATTTTCCATTTTCACTACATGCCTTTGATCCAGATTCTCCAAAACAAATTGGAATTTCACAATTAGATCCCTTGTATCCATTCTTACATTCACAAACATTTGGTGAAATACATGAACCATTCGAAGAACAAACACTTGATTGATCACTTGAGATGCCAAAACATATTGGTACTTTACATTCCATTCCACTATATGCTGAGCTACATTCACACTTGTTAAAATTAATACATGTTCCATTTCCATAATTGCAAGAGTGACTCTCATTGGCAGCTTTTCCAAAACACACTGGAATGCACTCGACCATATTCGTACTGAGAATGAAACCTTCCTGACAATAGGGCTTCATCTTTTGTATAATGTTAAGTTTGGAATCTGCAACATAAATTTCTCCCTTTCCATCATTCGAGAATGAAATTCCTTCTGGAATTCCCAATGAAACATCATTTGCTGGTGATTCCTTTAATGAATAAGAAGATCCTTTTCCACCTCCAGCTATTGTTGAAATTATTCCATTTCGAATTCGTCTAATACGATAGTTTTTAGAATCTGAAAAGACAATGTCTTCGTATGGAGAAATAATTTTCAAATAAGTGGGTGAATTAATTTGTGCCTTAATTGCCAAATCCTCATCTCCAGAAAAGCCTGCAATTCCATTTCCCGCCAAGGTTGATATAGTGCCATTTTTGTGAATAACTCTGATTCTGTGATTATTTGTATCTGAAAATATGAGATTTCCTGTCGATTCTGAATAAACAATGCCTGAAGGATATGCTAAGGATGCTTGTGTAGCATAAATATTATCCAAGTTAAACCCATAGCCTCCATTTCCAGCTATTGTCGAAATAATTCCATTTCTAATTAATCTTATTAAATTGTTTTTCACATCTGTCAAGTAAATATCATTATTTGGAGCAACAGAGATACCAAGACAGTTTCCAATAGCATTTTCTGAAGGACCAAAGTCGCCAATTCCTCCTGCTAATGAATGAATGACATTGTTACCTGGATAATAAACTCTTAATCTATCATTTCTATTGTCAGAAATTAGTACACGTTCTATTCCTCCTTCATCAACATACGAATGTACAAACACTGGCCCATTTAGTTTTGCCACAAGCGCATTTCCTCCATCTCCCTCTAAACCTGGAAACCCTGTTTGGCCTACCACAGTTCTAATAGTGAAATCACTTATTGAAATTGCTCTAATTTTGTTATTGAAAGTATCTAAAGTTCGATAATTATTAGAACACAAAGTCAAAGACAAAACCTACCTGCAATATAGATGGCTGTAACTCCAAAACTAATACTGTGAGGATAGAATAACTCACTGTTAATTGCTGGTCCCTCATCACCTCCACTTCCATCAACACTTGATCCTGCAATAGTTTTCACAATGAAATTGGGAATTAATAATCTTATTCTATGGTTGAACGTATCTGCAACTAATATTCCCATTGTAACCGTAAAAACCACGTCCATTGGTGAGTTGAGTTGGGTTTCCAGTAGTAATTTACCATCACCATTAAAACCTGGTATGCCTGTACCAGCAAAAGTTTTAACAGATTTGGTAGTTATTGAAATGGACCTTATCATGTGATTTCCTGAATCGGCAACATAGACATGTCCATCTCCAAAGGATAGTCCTGTTGGACGATTAAAAGTACTATTCAATGCATGATCATTAATAGATCCCACAGTTCCTGGTTGACCAGCAAAAACAGAAACTGAAAAGTCTTGTAAATTAATAGCTCTAACACAATGATTATTAGAATCTGAAAATAGTATATATATATCCCTATTATCAATATCTACTACAGTGGTTATCCCATATGGTCCATCAATACCATGCTTTTCTTTACTCGCAATAGTCGAAATAGTTCCATTCACTGTACTAATCATCAATACTCTATTATTATTTGTATCTGAAATGAAAATTAACATATCACCCTTTTGTTGTAAGCTAGTTACTCCTGAGGGTCTGTTTAATACTGATGCCTTAACATTTGTCTTGATATCATTCAAAGATGACAACTTATTTCCAAACAAAATGGAATGACTATTCATATTACTATTGTTGAATTTCACTAGAAAATTACTGGACCAATGGCTGATATCATTTGATACAAGTAAATTAGAATCCCTATCTAAAGCAATTGAATATGGATTTGAAATTACAGGTGTTGCCTTATAGAGTTCATTAGGAGATAATGGAATCAAGTCATTTTCAATATTCTCTACTTTTCCACTCACTAGAGAATATCTGAGAATAGACGATGACCCAGATTCTGATATTAAAAGAGATGGATTTCCCTGATTATAAGAATAAATTACATCTCTTGGAGATCTCAGAAGGAATGGTGCCTCCAATTCATTTGTGTTAAATACTCTCATTCCATAACTTGTCAATAGGGACGAAATAATTCCAGTTTTCAAATCAATTTGTCTTATTATACTATAGCCTATTAGCCACAATTTTCCTCTAATGAGTGAGATCGAAATATAATAACTCAATTGAGCATCAATTGCTAACCCAGAATCTCCCCTAGATCCCACAGTTGCATAAACTCCACTTATTACCTCAGAATTTACCTTGTTATTACCCTGAGAATCAATGGTAATTGTGGTTTTAAATAATTGATTATCTGGATATTGAGCGTGGTAGAATATTTCAATATTATTGTTCTGTGGGGTTAAATCCAATTCAAATCCCTGAATAAAACTTAAATCACTTCTGCTCTGATAAAGAGTAGTAGTATTTCCATTCGAAAGTAACTTTCCAATACTATTATAACCAACAAGAAACAACTCATCGTTTGAATTGACATGCAAAGAGCTTATATCTGATTGTAGTGTTATCACTCGTGTTGTTCGTTGCCTTTCATCAATCATGTAAACTTTCTCTTTACCAAATATCGAATAGTAAATGTGAACATTCTCATTTGGACTACTCATATGAACAGCAAGTAAACAATTGGCAGCAAATTTCAATTCACTAAATGAATTAAATCCCTGTGAGGTAAAATCACATGAATCTCCTGCTATTCTCTCTATCAAGTTGCTTGTCACATTAAATTTTGATAAAACACATTGTTTATCATTCCTACTTTCAACAACGTAGAAAATGTCATGATGAATATTATTAATACTTGGTTGAGCAATGCATATGATATTTTCCAACAGTTTATCCACTCGTCCATTCGAAATATTCAATCTCATCAATGAAGAAAGTAAATCGGCTGAATGAAGTAAGTAAACGATATCTTCGGAATGTTGGAAGGATGGATAAACCTTTCGTATATCATAATCTAACCATGATGTGTTTTTCTGGCCGAATAGAGGTTGGATGGTGTATTTAACAGGTGTGTAGCCTGTTGATGATGCTGTCACAGTTGTCAAATAGATATTGATCAAAAAGCAGAGAAAAATCCAAGAGACGTATCTTTCCATTTTTTTGCTCTTTTTTTGGTCAACTCCGGCGAATTAGTGGATCAGAAACAGTGAGCACAAGATCTGATGGAATGTGAACTTTCATTACAAGAATTATTATTTTCACAAATTAACATCCAAAAAACATATTCTACATCTACTGATTGTATCATAGTTGGACTGCATTTTACGTGATTGAACAGAATTAATTTTGATTCATCTCCTCTTCAAATCATTCTCAACCAATTAAGTATTATGATTAATTCAAGATGCATTTCTTTTCTTTTTTTAAACTATTTAAATATTTAATATCTTTTTCAATCACTTGTTGTAATATTGAATTTAAATTTGTTTGATTACCAAACCTAATTAACTTAACACCTTCTAGAAATGCATTTTCTATACCCTCACCAGTTTTAGCACTACAAATAACTATATTTGTATTTGTTAGTTGATACTCATTAATAATATTAATAATTTCATTTTTCAATTTATCAATTTCATTGTTATCAGTAATTAAATCCATCTTATTTAATGCAAATATAATTGGAATATCTTCTGAATCTCTGATTCTAATTAATTGTTCAACTAAGGTCTTACAGAATTCAGCTGAGGAAAAATTAAATAAATCGCAAACATTGATAAAACAATCACCAGTTCTCATATATTGATCTATTCATATTAAATTATTGAGATATTCAAATCAACTTACCCCTATCAAATTAAATGATAAACAATCACATTTCACAACTTACCTCATAGCTGAGTATTCCTCTTGTCCATCTAATTAAATTAATTAGGATTATCAAGTTTAATAATTCAATAAATGAAAATACTAACATGTATCTAATATATCAAGTTCAAACACCCTTCCATCAAATTCAATATTTCTTCTATAATCATCATAATAACTTGGATCATATTGATCTGTATATCTATTCTGAATAAATCTAACCACAATCGATGATTTGCCTTATATCAAATATAATTACAATAAAAATTAGATGAATAACATACCAACACCACCATCACCTATCATTACAAATTTAAGGTAATTGTCAGTAAAATCTAAATATTTAAATTGTTTATATTTAATATATAAAGTTAACAAAACAATCCTTTTTAAATTTGTTTTTTTAATTATTTGTTCCTTAATTATTTCATTATTCACTTTTATTGGTAAATAATTTTTCAATAACTCAAAATAAAATTCATTAAAATAATCACATTGATCATCATCGTACATTAATTTTTTACAACTTGTTTGAAAATTTAATAATTGTTTAATTTTAGTTGTATATTTAATATTATAAGAATAACTAGTATCAAGAACATATGATAATATATTTAAATGTATTTCCAAGGGTAAATTAACGAACGTATTTTCATTATTGAATGATCGCATTTTTTTTAATTTAATTAATAATAACAAAAGTTCATCAAAGTAATCTTGCAAATCAAATAAAGCTATGGAAAGTCATCACAATAACAATGTCTAGTGGTGAAATAAAGAAGATATAAAGACACTCAGCAGTAAGAAACTAAAAGAAGACAATTGATGAAAAAGAGCTTATCGGAATAAGAGGAGTAAATTGCAATTATTCTTCCCTGTCCGTCTTTTTGCACTGATGAGGCAAAAATACATTAAATTCATCATCAACACCCTCTCTTATTGAGGAGATATTAATGATGATTATTCAACGACAATCAAATAAGAAAAAAATAAGAACAAGAATATTATCCTTCTTCCTTTTAAAATTGACAGACTCTTATGAAAAATGATGAACCACTTGAGAAGAAAACATGCCCTGCCAACGGCTTCTACAACAGAGACTGTGAATATGGCTAATATTACCATCTTGATGGTGAATGATGTTTATGAATTGTTGGCGTAGGTAGTAGTAATTTAATTTCATTCCGAATGATGATGACAATGATGATGAATTTATTCATGAAGTGATGATAAAGGAGTTGGTGGATTGGCAGAATTGGCAACCATGATTGATCAAGAGAAGAATAAATCGAGGTTTTCGATTTCTACTTTGAATGGTGATTTTATGAGTGCTTCGACTTTGGCAGAACAATTTAAAGGAGCTCACATGATTGACGTATTGAATAATATGCCAATGTAAGTATGGTGGATGTTTGAATTTCAATGTTAATGTAATATTAGTGATTTTGTTTGTCCTGGAAATCATGTAAGTTTAGTTTTGGATTAAATTTTGGAATTAATTATTGGAAATTAGGAAGTAAGTGTTAAAATTTGAATAATGTTTGTGAATTTAAATGAAAATAGTTTGATTTTGGATCAGAAATTTTGGAGGAACGCATTAAAGAATCTAATTTCAAGTGGATTTGTTCAAATGTTGTGTACAATAATGAGGAAACCAATGATAAAACATTCAATAATTCTGAATCGAATATTTTGAAGGGAGTTTACAGAAAGTTTATTATTACTGACCCTGCTTTGGATGGTTTAAAGATTGGATTGTTTGGAGTTTGTACAAAATATTCGGAATATCTCAGTAAGCCTGGAAAATTAATCAAATTCCAACCAAGTATTCCTATTGCTAGAAGAATGGTCAATGAGCTTAGAAATGTAGATAAATGTGACGTTGTTATTGCCATTAACCATTTGAATATTGCCGATGATAAGGAACTGGTCAAAAGGGTGCCTGGAATAGATGTAGTAAGTATTATTTCTTGCAAACTCTTGCTAATTGACACAAATTCAAATACAGGTTTTGTCAGGTCACGATCATGAAGTATACACTGTCATCAAAGATAATTGCCTTATTCACAAGGCAGGTCAGGATGCCAGATACCTCACAAGAATTGATTTAATTATAGAAAAGAATCAAACAACTGTAAATACTGGTAATCAATTCCATACTGTAAAGGTCTATCCATCATGTAACATGATGATTAATCACGGATACAAACCAAAAAAGAAAGTTTCAGATGTCATTCAAAAGTATATGGAAATGTTGCCACCAGGAATTTTCGATCAAATTGGTGTCACTGAAACACCACTCTATTCCAGCACTGAAAGCTGTCGTTCTAAGGAAACCACTTATGGAAATCTTGTGGCTGATATTGTAAGAGAGGTTTGTTTTGAGAATTGTTTTTCAATATTTATTCTTTTTTGTTGTTCTTAAGATGTTTGATGCTGAAATAGCACTTTTCAATGGAGGTGGAATTAGAGGAGATCGTTTCTACGATCAAGGTAAAAAGATTACCAAATATGACATTCTCAAAGAATTCCCATTCCCTAATGAAATAGTTCTTTCACAAATTAAGGGAGTTGATTTATTAGCTGCTGTAGAGGAAGGAGTTCAGAAAGCAGAAAGTGTTGTTGGTGCCTTCCCACACTTCTCCAAAGGTATTTCGATCATTTATGACAGTAGGAAACCTCCACTCAAACGTATCATTGAAATGACATTCAATGGCGAGAAAATTGATGAAAATCGCGTCTATTCATTTGCCACTGTTAAATATTTACTTAAGGGAGGAGATGGTTTCTTCTCCTTGAAGAATGCAACCATTGTCGATCATCCAAGAAATGATCACAAAATTTTTGATATTGTTGTGGAATGGATTGAAAAATATCACATTTTGAAAGCTCACATTGAGGGAAGAATTATTGATATTGCCAGAGAACGTATCACTAATCAATGGAGTGGAACTAAGGGTGGAAGTGATGACGATTTTGCAGGAGACTACGTTGAAGGAGACAATTTGAAATTCTAACAAATTCTACAATGAATCTTTTTATTATTTTTGTAGTATATAGGAGCATCATCCGTTTCATCATTAAATTATTAGCTTGTCATCTCAAGATTCGTCTGCTTTTGCCTTTTATAGTTTTCAAATATTTTATATTTATTATTTGTTTTACAATTTTATTAAAAAAAATGAAAGCACTGAAAGCTGCCAAAAGCAAATCATCAGCTGAATCAGTGTCGTTATTTTCAAAACGATTGCTGCTCTGTGTTGGATATTCCGGAAATGGACTGAGTGGTTCTCAGTATCAGAGAAATGTTCCGGTAGAGAAGAGTATGTGATCATCATGATGATTATTAATTATTATATTAAACATATTACAAAATTTATATTATTGGATGGGATAATACTGGATTGCAATTTCTGTGAATAATATTATTGGAAATATTGGAAAATTATAATAATAATTGATGAATTTATAAAGCAATCGAAGGAAAATTAATGAAGTACATGATGGAGGCTGGATTATTGACTAATATTAAACCATTACCGAAACAACATGAAAATGATCATACCAAGAAACAAGAATATTTTACAAATCTCCGATCGAACATGGATTGGAATGCATCGAGTAGGACAGATAAGGGAGTTCACTCAATTGCCAATATATTTTCATGTAAAGTTCCCGAGAGTGTTAAGGAGAATGTAGATTGGATTTCAGAATTGACTAATAGATTTTCAAATGTTGAGGATTCTTTACGAGTTTTTCATTTGGAAACAATTAAGGAGGATGCAGAGAATTTCAATAGCAGGAAATTTGGATTGTGGAGAACATATGAATATTTCATTCCACAATATTGTCTGAAAGGAATGATTAGCGAGAGTAAAATGACACTCTATCAAAAATTGGCAAAAAAGCCAACCGTCACGTTGCCAGACGTTAACTTGGAAGCTGTTTGCAAACAGCTCAATAATGTATTTTCTAGGATGGAAGGATTCAAGAATTTCCAAAATTTTACCTCAAACACTACATCAAATGGATCTTCAGAGGGAGGTCAAGAGGATGATTTGGATACCTTTCAAAATTCTGACACTGTTGGAAATCAGTACCATAGAACTGTATTTCAATGCTTTGCTAAGCCTTATACAATTGGAGTTCCAAACTCCAAGTTACAACAAGCATCTGGTTTAGCACCCATTTCATCATCAGACGCATTGAGAGGAGTACTAATCAAGGTGACAGCCAGTGGTTTCCTCTATCATCAAATCAGAAAAATGGTTGGATTGGCAATTTCACATTTAATCTTTCCAAAGGAAATTAACGATGAATTTATCGACATTGCCATCAACTCAAAAGAAACAATGTTCATTCCGACAGCCCCTGGCGACTCTCTCATTCTTCTTCATACTGCACTCAGAGACTCTTCCATGGAGAATAGAATTTATGGAAATTCCAACAGCTCAAAGAGGTCTGAATTCTACGATGGTTGTACCAACAAGGAAATGGAACAATTCAGAATTCACCATCTCTATCCTGAAATATTGACAGAAACTCCAGCCTCCTTCATTCATGTCCAATCCTATCTAAACAGTGAGAAGAAACAAGAGGAAAAGAAGAATCAAAAATCCTCATGGATTCAACTCGCCCAAGAATTGAAATTCTACCTCAAAGACCTCATCGAACAGAAAGAACATGTCAAGGCACGAGCCAAGAAGCAAATAGAAGAATCGAAAAGGAGAGACGAATGGAAGAAGAAGGAAGAGCGAGAACGTCGAATGAGGACAACCATTGGAGAAAATACAGAGCTTCTCCCATCAGGTTACAAACTCCACTTTTACATCAAATTTAAATGTCTCCCAAATGAGGAGAAGAGCACCAAGGCATTGAATATTTTGGAACAACTCTATCGATCAAAGGAAATACCAATTGAGGAAACCAATTTTGAAACTCTAGATCAAATACTAATTTCAAAACTTAATTTATCATGAATTTTCACAAACACAATTCTATATTCTTAAATTCTAGAGTGTCATCTTGTGAATGTTGCATTGTAAAGTAACTCAAATCCAGACATGAAACTCTAAAAATAAATTTTAAAATCAAAAAAAAATAGCTCCAATAACACAATTAATTCATCAATTTTTAAAAATGTTTCCTGTTATTAAATTCCATTCCGATATAGAATCTGCCATCAAGGGAAGAAAAGAATTTGTAACGCAGGTCGATGAAGGCTTCCGATTCATCAAATATAAATCCATCGTAGAGAATACATTTGCCGATCAATCGACCATGAAGGATATGACCGATCGGGAAAGGCTTGATCAATTAATTAGACGCGAATGTAGAGGAATTATCTTTGAAGAGAAGAGTAAGAAAATTGTGTGCAGAAAATTCCACAAATTTTTCAATATTAATGAAAGAGTTGAGAGTAATATTGAAAAGATTAATTGGAAACGACCATTTGTGGTTGTGGAAAAGATGGATGGAAGTTTGGTTTCTCCAATTTTTGTTTCTTCAAAGAGGGATATTTCAGATATTCGATTTACAACCATGTTGGGATTTACTGCTATGGCCAAGAATATGGTTGCTGGATATATTGATAAGAATTTAGCGCAGAAGAATTTGAGAAAACCATTCTTGGAATTTTGTAAATATTGTTTGGATCAGGGTTGGAGTTGTAGTTTCGAATATACTGGACCACAGAATATTGTCGTGATTAAATATTTGGAAGAGAAATTGACTCTACTTGCCATTCGTCATACAGAGAGTGGTGAATATTTGACCTACCAGGAAATGAAAGATATTCTCGATAAGAATCCAAATTGGCAAAAGGCAGTCAATTTGGTGAGCTTGTGGAAAGATTTCCCACAAGGAACTGAAGAACCTCAAAAACTCTTATCAGAAATTTATGAACAGAAAGGATTGGAAGGATACGTCATTCGATTCAATGATGGTGATTTCTACAAGGCCAAAACTAAATATTATATGTGTTTCCATGGAATTGCAGATAATTCTTCAGAACCTAACAAACAGGGATCTTCATCCATGTTCAGTGCTGAGAAAATTAGAGAACGACACATTGTTAAGGCAATTTTAAGTGATGTGATTGATGATGTAATCAGTGGAGTGTTCTGGACTACTGAAATGAAACAAGTAGTTTCAAAATATCGAATTGAATTGGAAACTAAAATTTTGGCCAAATTTGAAGAGGAAATCTGGCCAATCCTTAAAAAGGCAATTTCATTCTCAAAGAAGGGTGTTCCAAATGAGTCGATCACTTCGAGAGTTATTTCTGGGAAATTAGCCACTACATTTACTGGTGATTTTATTAAGGATATGATTTCGAAACTTTCCAAAGAAGAAAGTTCAAAGAATTCGAATTACAAAAATCAAGAAAGTGACGAAGAAGAGGAAGAATTTGATTCGAAACCAAGTCAACAATCAAGAGGAAATATGTGGAGCGTTCTCCAAGAGGAAGAAATTGAAGATGCCGAGCAAGATGCCAAACTCGACAATGAATCAGATGGAGAAAAGGAGGAGAAAAAATTGGAAGAAACTATTCAGCAAACTTCCAATCTAGTAATAATTGAGGAAGAGCAACCAACCCAAAGTATTTCATTCGACATTTCAGGAATGAAATTTGCACCAATTAAGCCTACTGAGAAACCACAATCAGAGCAAGAACAAATCGAATCTCAAAAGAATGTTGCCTACGAATGTTACAAAATTTTCTTACAAACCAAGATTTTCCAAGTGAGCGAGCCAAAAGCATTCGAAACTAAAAAGTCCAAAGTCTACGATTGGTTAAACGTCGATTTGAAATCTGGAATTATGGGAAACTATGCATTCGATAGTAAAACTGGATCCCTTGTCAAGAATTCCACAAGAAAAGTATTGACCAAACCATCAGCCTCTTCATCTAAACATATTGAAGAGGATGATCACGATTTCTCCAACAGCAAGAATAAGAAGAATAAAAAACGAAAGTAAACGATTTATGTCTCACTAAGTATTTCTGAATATTCACAATAATTACATATGTCTCTTTCATCCTCAAATACATCCCTAATATTTCTTCCATGTACGAGTTTTTCAATCACTTTCTTTCGAACAGAATCAAATTGGTTAATTCTATAGTAGACAAAAACTGCCAAATTATGAAATGAATAAAGGGGAAGCAATAATGGCAAATCGGTGATCAATAATTCCACCTTCTCAACTATTTCTTTCATAGCATGGACTTGCAAGTTTAAGTATTTAAATGTGGAATAAATACCGTAAAGGTGCATCAGTTCAATACTGGCATGTTTGATATGTTTTTGGTGGTTAGTGAGGCTCTTATTAGAAATCATGTTGTAGAGTAATTCTCTAACTGAACATATTAGAGATATTGTAATTGGAGCATTTTCTAACGAAACACCATTGTTGATTGATTGTAAATCATACTTGTTGTCGTTTACGTAAACATCATAAAACTTGGTAAAGAGTTTCCATACTATTTTCAAGCTCTCCACATCATCATCTCCAGCTGAGATGTGGGACTCAATTTTGGAGGCAAGCATTTCAAATTTCATTTTTTTAACATTATCCAAAAGTGGATCATTTTGAAATTCCTTAATATATTGTAAATAACGAGAAGCCAATTCAACCTGCCCTTCACCAACTGCATATAAAGCAATAAGTGATTTGGAAACTTTGGTACAAAGGTCTATGGGATGAGCCAATGATGAATAGTGTACAGACTCTCTAAAAGAAACAATAGAAAGCGCAGGTTGACTCATTGATTGTTCACATAAACTTTGAACAACCAGAAGCAATGCCCTAACCGAATACTCCCTCTCCAACAAATCCACATTCAAGACAATTTCTTCCATCTGTTCCTTACTCAAAAAGTCAATTGTGACATCCACATAATCGTAGAAATAATTAATGATGGCACTTTGAATATTTCCTCTCACCAAACTTCTCTCCCTCTTCATGAAAACTGTTTGTTGTACATGTGATTTTGGGAGATAGGGGCGGAATGTTTTTGTTGTTACTTCTATTTGTACTTGCATTGTTGAAGGAGCAATATTGGCCAATGTCTTATTCTTTGGACCTCTCTTAACTCGTCTCTTCTTTGGAGGTACATAGAGACATGATCTTCCTCTCATACTACATTCAGAACATGAGGGTTTTAAACGATCGCATGCAAGATGTGATTTTCTACAAGCTAAACAATTAATTTGTTTCGTAGATACAACTTGACTATCATTTTCCAATTCTACATCATATTCATCATTCATTCCTGCATGCAACACGAAAGAGATTCAAATCGAGTCTTTTTATTAATTATTTTCTTAAATTGCTAAAATAAACCGAACCTCATCATGTGCGAGGGTACCATGACGTTCGTTGAAAAGGCTTTTTTTTGTGTGAGATTTGTGCTAGCGATTTATCAACCAACCAAAAACATTGGCGCCAAATTTTGTTACAGGACCTCGTACGCACAAAATGTGTGTGCTTTAAATTTTGAGCCTCGCAATTATCATTACTTCCAAACAATATAAAAAAACAATTAAACAATTCACTTAGATAATCATCATCATGTCCAAGCAACTTATGAAGCCAATCACAGTTAAAGGTTACGCAGTAGCTGAACCAACAGAAACTCAAAAATTTCTCTTGAAACCAATTGAGCAACAAGTAAATAGCTTGGGTGAAAATGATATTTTTGTTGACATTATTGCCAGTAGTATCTGTTATGGAGGTAAGTGAATATGCAATCTTTCAATTTTTGGCAATGACTCTCGTATCAGATTTTCTAGCATTCCATCATGTTGGAAATATTCCTGGTCATGAAATTGTGGGAATTGTAAGACATGTTGGTGAGCGAGTTGAAAAGGATGGAAAGATAGCCGTGGGCATGAGAGTTGGCATGGGTTGGAATTATTCCTCTTGCTTAGAGTGTGGATCTTGCAAGCATCATTTTGAAAATTTGTGTGATTCCTCCAAGCCATTCATGAATGCACCAATTGGTGGTGGTTTCCAGAATGGAGTCGTTTGGGATTCGAGATTTGTTTATCCAATTCCTGAGAAATTGAAGTCAGTTGATGCTGCTCCATTGTTTTGTGCAGGAGCTGCCGTTTTCTCGCCTTTAAAACTTTATCGTGAAAGCCCTTATTCTAAACCAAACGAATTCAAAGTTGCTGTTCTTGGATTGGGTGGTTTAGGCCATTTAGCTCTTCAATTTGCTTCCAAAATGGGTTTCCATGTTACTGCTCTTTCCACAAGTGCTAACAAGGAAGAAGAATGTAGATTATTTGGAGCCAATGATTTTCATGTCCACACCAATGAAAATTCTGTAAAACAATTGAACAGCAATTTTGATTTGATTCTCAATTGTGTCAGCACCGACATTGATACTGACAAATTTGTGAAAATGTTGAAGCCATTCGGCAAGTTGGCAATAATTGGAGTTCGTAAGTTTTAACAATTTATTCCAATTATTCAAAATTGAAATTTCAAGCATCCTCTGGAAGTATCAAAGCAGGTGCTTTTGCCATGATTATGAAGAATCGTTCAATTGTTGGTTCTGGAGGTGCCTCCAACGATCAAATTAGAGAAATGTTGAATTTTGCTGCTGAGCACAATATCAAACCTCAAATTGAATTGAGTTCCTTGGAGAAAGTCAACGAAGCAATGGAGAAGGTTGTTAAAAATCAAGCACGTTACAGAATTGTTATGGTTGTAGATAAAGAAATAGTTGATAAGGAAAATCAATAATGCAATGATAAAGGACTTCTATGGATTTGAAATTAACAAAGAATAAAGTAAACTATTCCAAGTTAAACCGAATCAGCTTACTGTTTTCAATCCATTGTCCATTAATTCTGTCACTGCAAACCTCAAGTGTCGGTCTTTTCACAAACTCCTCTTCACTGTCGCATTCAACTTTCGTCCACTTTCAAAAATCAATTTTTTAACGTCTCAAAAAAAAATCCTCCACTTCTAACCTCTCCCGCCAATTTTTACATTTTCAAAAAACGCTCATCAAATTTTTCCCTCCGAAATTTTTCAATTTTTTTCATCATTAAGAAATTTTCAATCAAACGACTTTCAATATAAAAATTTAAATATTTAATTGATAATAATTGATAAGATTGATAGTTAATATTCGATTTTATATTTCATTTTGGAAAGAAGGAAAGAAAATTTTAATATATAATATTTAAATATATTTAATAATAATAATACTCATAATAATATTATTGGAAATATACAAATAATAATAATAATATATAAATAATAATATGGTTTGCCAGAAAAGCAATGGAGTTTCTCCTAAACTAGTTTCTCAAATAGAAGACAAGGTCGAACAATTGAGGGAAATTTACAAGAATCAACAATTCAAGACTGTGATCATGTCCAATCAGACGAATGCCATCTTTTATCATGATCCGAAAATATTACTCTCCAATAATGCGATTCCGAATAATTCACCACTCACCATTTACAATAGTTCGAGCAATTCGAATAATAATAACAATACGATAACCTCATCAAATTCATCAGGAATTAACAATACAATAACCAGCAATAATACTACGAGTACTACTACTCAACCCATTACGATTATTACGACAGTGAGTCATTCGAATAATAATAATACAGCAACTTCTTCGCCGCCTACTTCAATTACACCTCCTTTGAAAAATACTTTTAAGAATCAATCACCCAAAGAAATATCAGCAACTAATTTGACAGCTCAACTTGGAATGTCAGTTTCACAAATTTCTCAATCTCAATCACCACATTCTCCAACAACTCATTCACCAGTTTTTGAAAGTCAATCGATTGGATTTGTTGTTGGTTCTATTGAAGATCTTTCGCAACGTTTGAGACAATATTTGGAAAGTGTTGACAATTTTGTAAAATTATTTGCCGAAGACGAAACTCAGCAATTTATTAGTCAAGGAATTTATCATATACGTGGATGTAGTGGATTAATGAATGGATCTTCGAGCTCGTCACTCAATTCCAATGCCAACCATAACAGTTCGACCTTAACTTGTAGTATTTTTGTAAAAACTGATATCACTTGTGCAATTTTCACAGATGTTTATGAACAAGGAGCTTTGAGTATGTCAGAAGATATGGATAAGGAAATTCTGGACATTGTAGATCAATTACAATTGCTTTTGAAAGGAGCCATTGAAAAGGAAAAGCAAATGTTAAAAAATAAAAAATAGTAAAATAACATAAACTCTTATTCGAATGTCTTGTTATTCGAATAAAAGGTTAAATAAGAAGAAGATGAGGAGGATTGTAAGATTGTGGAATGAGCTCTGATTGAATTTCATAAGATCCAAATTAAAAGTGAAATTTTACAAACTGTAGAGCCGTCAACAATCAGTGACATCAAAAATCACTACTTAAAAAAAATACAATTAACCATCAGCCCTTCTTTGATTGTTGAACAAGCGATATTGCAAATAACAACATCAACAATCAAGAAAACAGCCTCTGAGATCCAAACATTCGTTTAATTTCCAATAACAACAAAAATCTAGACGAAAATAATGGACGAAGAAAATACACAACAACCAGCAACAACTTTCGGCAACACCCGAACCATTCACGATGAAACCAAGAAGCGTTGGTACGATCACATCCATTCCAATCATATTTGCTTTTCCTTCTTCATGTTAGCAACAGTTGCCCTGTTAGCAATTGTCATTGGTTATTTGGTTCCAGTTTGGATCTATGGACCAACTTCTACTCAGTGCACATTAATTACCAAAGCAATGAATTCATCATTCATTGGTGAGGATTTGAAAGCAACTTATAGAAAGTTCAGAACTGAATTTAATGTGAAATATCAAGCGTATATTCCACAACAAGGAAAAGATATGATAATTCAATCGACAATGTATGGACCAAGTGTTGAACGATGGGATAATCCTAGAGAGGCAGGTTATGTTCTGTCATATGCCATTAGAAATGAATTTTATAATAATTATCAAGTTGGACAAGTTTTTGATTGTTTTTATTCAAGTTCAGATCCATATACAGTTGTTATTGAATATGATCCAAGATATTATTCATTGATTGCATTACCAATTATTTCATTCTTGCTTGGTTTGTGGGTTTTGTGTTATCCACCAATTGAAAAGTATATTAGAGCTCAATTTGATCAACGCCAACAATTTAAGCAATATATGGAAATTTCACAAATGGAAGAAACATATGATAAGGAAATGGAAGCACGTGTTGCTTCTGATTTATTCTTTGATGATACTGTTGGTGCTTATCGTAGAATTGGAACTGGTGAAATTGTTCAACCAAGTGCCGAAGGTGAAGATTTGGATGATGAATTTGAATTGATTGAGGAAGAAATTGAAGTGATTGGTAAATTCTTTGGTAAAAGTGTTGAAGAACATGGTACATTTGTGCAAAAGCCAATTTCTGAACTCGATAGAAATGAAACTAGCAATATCAAGATTGTTTCTCAATCTCAACAAGATGAAGAGGAGGATCCAACTCCAACACTTGAAATTAAACCAGCTGTCACCCAACCAACCATAACACCTCAATATACTCTCCTCGTTTTGGATGATGATAGTGAAGATGAGGAAGATGATGACGATTATGATGATTAATTTGTGTGATAAAGTTTATTTTATAATTCATGTTGGTTAGCTCTTTATTCCTCATCCTCTTCAACCTCAACAGATTCTTCATCGCTATTGTATTCGATTTTACCATCCTTACCTTCCTTTCTGGAACTGTAATCAACTAGAGAAGGTACACTGGCACGAGCATAGCCAAAATTAAATACTTGGAAGCTTCCAACACCATGCAACAACATTTGAGTTTTCTCACCAATATCACAACAAGTCCAACCTCTTTCCAATGCCGATTTGACAACTTTTGCTTTGGCCCTCTTCTTTTCATTCTTCTTTGCTGATTTGTTCTTGGTTCCAATATTTCTGATTTCAGTAAGTGTTTTCTTTCTCTCCTCATTGTTCGGTTCTTTCCAAAAGTCTTCCAGACCTATTGGATAAATTCCCTCCATAGATGGAATAAAATAAGTATGAACTGAAGAAGTAATATACGAGACAAGGTGAGTAGGTTTGCTCAAATTATGAACTCTATTCTTGAGCTCTTGTTTTGTTTGATTATTCCATAAACTGACACGTCCAATATGTTTCTTATCGTTAAATTCTTCCTCAATCAATTCAATTAGAATTTCAGCAACCTTAATCTTGTGTGTGGTAGACAATTCTCGGAGTGTACTAAGGAATTCCTGTGGATTTTTAGAAAGTGTAACTAAGGCAGTATCTTTCGACTCTTGGTTTGAGAAGGATGTAATAATATCTGTATACTTTTGTCTGCTCTTTTTTGGAAGATTTTCCACTAATATTCTTAACACCTGTAAAATGCCTAATTTGCCATCATCCACAGATTTTATATCTTCTTCATCCTCCTCTTGTTCTTTCATTATAGAAACAACTTCCTTTTTAGTGTTATCTGGTATCTCGTCAAATAAAATATGCTCCAAGCTTTCCCTTCTTTCATCTGCTTTTTGAGGGTTGAACAACTCATATTCCAATACTTTTTCCATATATATTAATGCTCTGAGCATTGCAGAGTCATGTGGAGAGTAGACCTTATGTTCATATGAATATTCATAAAATTGTCTAATATCATCATGAACAATATGGATTGATTCAATGTGAAGATAATTTGCAACAGCTAATATTGAAGAATGTACAATTCCATACCCAAGGGCAACATCAGAGTCTAATATCAAAAAGAAATAATCAGAAGGATTACCTTCGTTTTCTTCAATAGATTTCTTGTATCTTGCAACATACTTGCTCTCTGTTACAATTACGAACATGTGGTGGAGATTGTTTGTCTTGGCATATCTTCTATCTGATTCATATATTTGAAGTTTGTAATTCTTTCCTCTAGGTCTTGTCAAAATAAACAATGGTTTCAAGCCATTACTATTCAACTTTCTGATTGGACTTGAAACCTCTTCAACTGTTTTTGTGTTATAAGAGAGCAATAATTGCTTACTCGTTCTGTCAAACTTCACTAACAACTCATTGGCTTCTCCTTCGTGATCAACTTTTTTGATTGCTATTTGTTCCCTATTACTTTTTTTCAAATCAAAATCCATCAACTTATCATTTGGAGCACAGTAATGTTTTTCTGCAATATCTTTCACATCACTACTCTCAGACTTTGGCATTGACAATATCTCTACATATTTACAAGGTTGAGGATATTTAGAGTTCAATTCTGTTGGAACTTGTGCATACTTGGCTGATTTACGCTTGTATTTTTCAAACAGCAATTTTACATTGTTATCCATTCCAGAACTGATTTCTTTTAGTGATTCCTTGATTGCTTCAAAGTATGTCCTAATGTGCTCATGAAAATTACATAGACCAGAGTGTATTGTTTCAAGAAAATCGTCCACTTTGCTGTTGTCATTAATATCCAGTATTTTTACCAACTCTTTTACAACATTCGTATCTAACATATCACTGTAAGAAACACAGGTACTAATAATTGACTGTTTGAAAGAATTAGCTGTATGAGTCAGGAAGAGAGTGAAACTTTCCACAGTTTCTAAAAAATTCTCCATAAAAGTATTGAAATGATTGGACCAGTCCACTTGTTTTTCCTCAGATTTTAATCTTCTTCTGTAACTAGCACCAAATTTTTGGAGTCTTGCTGATATATCCCTCTTGTCGAACAAAAGAGCTATTGGAGATTCATAGAATGATATCAAACTATTAATAAGAGATGAAAGATCTCCTCCATATAGATAGTCAGCATCTGGTGAATAGCTAATTGTCAATTCTAAATTTTCAGCAAACATTTCACATAATTGCCTTCTTACTTTGTTGAATTGTTTACAGAACTGTGCTGGGGCCTGATTTTCTTTAGGAACCTTAATGTTGGATAAAATTACAACTGCCATATCTCTTATCATACTGGCATTATATTCAATGACTTTCTTTCTATTCTTTTCAATGATATATCTGAATTTTTCAATAAATGAATCAGTTTTAGCGTTCTGAGGAGGGAAAAATGTTACTCCAAAATTATCCTCCAATGATTTTACAAAATTGATTTTGTCATCAAATTCAACTGGTGTTGAGTTTACCACATCCCTTTCTGACAACACAACACCTTCCAACAATATATCATAATGTAGAGCTAGCTGTTTTCTAAAAGATTTTTTCATACCCTCAATAAGCTCATAGTTATCCAATAAATCATAGTATGTAGACTCAACTATATTTGGATTGTTACAGAGAATGGCTATGGAAGGTCTTATTACCTGACTAGGTTGATGAATTCCATATTCCCAAGCTTTTCTTACAATACCATCATCTAAGATATTTCTGTTATTTTCAATGCCCGATACAATTATGCAAGTATCTAGGAAGCTTTCTCTAATAAATTGCTTGTATAGTTCTCCCTCTGTCAATTCATCATAACCTGGCATATCCCTTAGAATTACTCTACTCTCTTTAAGGAATGGGCTAGGAACTTTTAGTACAAGTTTCTTTACAGTCAAAGAGTCAAAAGTTGTTTTCTCCTTCTCATATTTTTCAATCACTTGTCTTGCTCTTGCAAGAATGCAAGAAAGTCTTTCAGTATCAGTATTGCCACTCAATATTATATTTGATTGAGAGTCAATTTCAATATTTTCCAATTGTTTCTCATAGCTTAACTTTTTTCCTTCATTTTTTACATTCTTTTCGCGTAAATTATACTCTTGTACGGTACACATTTCCTTAGTGAGACTGTAAAATTCATCATACATGATATCAATAACTGTACTAGTGATACCCTTTCCAAGTAAATAAGTGCCTGATGGAAGAGGATAATTATCACATTGGAAACCTGAAACCAATCTATTAATCATATATGATTTACCATAACCTGGCTTTGCAAAAAAAGAAACAACCACTCTTTCATCAATTTTCTTAAGTATTTCCTGAATTCTTTCAATGTGCTCAGAACACATATTAGTGATTGCATTCTTTTGTTTGCAGAAATTGTCAAAATACTTTTTCACCCTTTCATAATCCTCCCTTTCTTCCTTGATAAGATTTGCATTCGATTCAAGTATTTCATCAAGTGGAGATTTAACCAAAAAGTTCAAATTAGTAGTAGAAGCTTTTCTGTGTTGTGAAGAAAGAGTAGGAGAATGAGAGGAAGGAATTGGTAATTGTTCAAGTTGAGAACTGGCACTTACTGCAACTGTTGGAAGTGGTAATAATGTGCTAGCAGCTGTTGTTGCATTAGAGGATGATTCTCCAGTCATCACCACATCATTATCTTCATCATTTACGTGATGATCTTGTGGTGATGGCAATGGTTTTACAGGTTTTTCCTTCTTTCTCTTCTTACTGGCAGATGATGACTCGGAACCCTTCTTCTTTGATGAAGAAGCAGCATCACTCTTTCTCTTCTTATCTGCCTTCTTGGCAGATTCTAATTGGTTGAGGAAGGAATGTCTCATACTCGATGGACCAAACATGAGTAAATTATCAAGAGTAACCAAGGCTTGTTTTCTTCCCTTTCCTTCTCCATTGATGAAATTCTTGATTAATCGTAAGCCAATAACCAAGTGAAGGGTCGATGATACTTGACTGTTCTTATCCTGAATGCTCACACGGAAGGGAAGTAATATGAGAGAAACAAAGTTCTTTCCAGCAGCTTTTCCATAAGAATCGAGACGAATTAAATGTTGTTGACTACCTGCAATGTTGTTATAGCTTGTTTCAGAGTGCTTGTGGCTCTTCAAACCGAGATGATGCAATTGCTGATTGGTTTCGTGGTAGTTGATGTTGTTTTACCAAGAGAAGAAAAATCAAAATTTAATTCTCTTTGAATAATTTCTTCATCTGTCTTTGCAGTGGTGGATGTTCTTTCAACGTAACAACAGATAAAATCCTCTTCTAATTCGGTGGATAATATTGTTATTGGTGTAGTGTTGCTTGTTGGATGGAAAATAACGTGAAGATCGGCGTATCTTGGATCATGATTTTTGTTTGCTTGGATTGTGAGTTGGAGAGAAGGTGAGTTGTTAACGTTGATAGAAAAGTTTGCCTTGACACGATTTATGGTGGGCTCACTTTCCGTTGATGATGTACTCAACATTTTTTTGTGGGTTGAAAAATATTAAACCTGTCATCACAACATTATTCAACAAACAAAGTTTTATTATTGCCTCGCAAAAATTAAAGATCGTAGTTGTATTCGTGTTGTGTGGATGCAAAGTATTTATCAAGGTCAAAAGGTAATGTTTGAGGGTGTTCCGGTTCATTAGAAGCAACAGGAAGTAAGATGTAAGACAGGAGGTCCTCTTCGAGTGTAGAAGCTTCAACGGGCAAGGTAGAGAGTAAGTACTCTGAGGAAGACATTTGAAATTCTATGATTTTTTTTAATTTTGTGAGCGAATAATAATAGCGGGAAAGCTACGCTCATAAAAATGAAGGAGGTTTTTATCTAAAAACACAAACGACTCACAAAAAGTATATTTCGACTGTCATTTTATCCTATTATTATGATCACCCCACCAAAACAGTCTGCATTACCAAAACAATTTAACAAAACTAAAATTTCAAAGAGAAAAAATTAAAGACAATTCAAACAGCGAAACATCCCCAGAGAATTGCTGTAGTTTTCTCTACATCATTTTGTTCCATTACACATAAACGCAGCGATTACGAGTTTTTGTTATCCTAGGATATTAGCCTTCTTTTTCATCATCACATTACTAATTTTATTTATTATTTAAATCAACAACAATTAAAACAACAACAAAACTCGAATACATATTCAAAATATATAGAAAACTACTATGATTTCTAACAAGGTACTCACATCAACGCCTCTGATTCTGGATACAGACAGAAAACCAACAAGGCGTAATGTTTCCTTTGCTGAGGAAGCTATTGCTACCACTACAACAACTACACCTTCGAATGGTGTTGCATCAGCTACTATAACATCTACATCAACAATTATGAAACCAAAACCTAAAAAGAAGACTAAAAAGGAGGAATTATCATCCATGTCACACAGTTCATCAGTTTCTAGCGTAGATACCATGTCTGTGTTAACATTGTTGAGAGAAGCCTCTGGAGTCGAGAATAGAATTAGAAAGAACCATCGTATTCTTGAGAGGACGTCTACCTTTGGTAGTTTTTCACAAATGGAATTTGTTTGGACCTTTTTAACTGTACTGGGGATTATTGGTGGAATTATTGGTTTTTATATTGATATTGTTGTGGAATATATTGTTATTGGAAGAGATACAATTTTGGCTGGAATGGTTGAATCAACTCCTGGACTTCAAATGTTTGTCTGGGTACTTTTCAATTTGGCATTTGTTGTTTTGGCATTATTATTAACACTTTGGGTTGCTCCTATTGCTGAAGGAAGTGGTATTCCTCCAGTTAAAGCTATTTTGGTATGTTTTTGTGTTATAGTAAGATTAGTTTTCTTACCTTTTCTAATATGACTATATTTTATCATTTTCAAAATTGGAATATTTCACAAAATAATATTAAAATGCATAATCACATGATAATTGGAATCTAATTAGACTGGTGTTGACAGTTTGAAAGAACCTTTGAGTTTGAAAACTTTAATTGTCAAGGTTCTTGGTGTACCTTGTGTTGTGGGAGCGGGAATGTTTGTGGGTAAAGTTGGTGGCATGATTCACATTGGTGCTGCCCTTGCTGACAATCTTATGAAATTGAAACCTTTCCGTCCTTTGAGAAATAACAAGACACTCAGAGTTCAATTGATTGGTTGTGGATGTGCTTTGGGAGTTGGTGCAGTTTTTGGTGCACCTGCAGGTGGTGTTCTTTTTGCTCTCGAAGCTGTCGGTACATATTACAGTTTGAGAAACTATTTGAAGAACTTTTATGTTGCCTTGTTGGCTGCTTTTGTTTCTCGTCTCTTGCACAGTTTGCATGATCAGTCGATTTTACTTGTACCAGTCTATCATGTCACTCTCGATGTTCCTTCATTCACAATCATTGACTTTGTCACTCTTGGTTTCCTTGGTGTTGTTATGGGTCTTTTGGGTGTCTTGTTTGCTTTCCTCAATGAAAAATTATTGTGGCTCAGAAATAAGGTCGGTAGAAGATTCTTCCTCTTCCTTAGAAGAAAGCACTTTAAGATTGATGATCCAAAAAGCAAATTTAGATTCCTCAAGTATCCACTCACATTTGTACAAACTCAATTTTTGTGGACTGTTCTCATTTGTGTAATTACTTCAATTCTTTGTTTCCCAACAGTGATTGGTAATTTCATGTCACTCTCTCCCAATGCTCTCATTGAAGATTTAATGCTTAACAAGCCACTTTTGAAGGAATATGGCGCTAAGGGAGATTGGATTCCTGCTCAACTTTCTGAATACATTTCCGAAACATTCCATAGTAATGGAATGCCATCAGAATATTACACTGCAGTATTCTCAAGTCTTGGTTTGTTCATTTTGGTACGTGTCATTATTACTCCACTTTCTGTTTCCTTGCCAATTCCAAGTTGTATCTACGTTACCTTGCTCATTATGGGTGCTGGTTTTGGTAGATTCTGGGGAGAACTCTGGGCTTATATCTTACCTGATGGTTGGTCCATGCTTTTTGGTAATGAGAGAGCTTACTCTTTAATTAGACCAGGAGCTTATGCTATTGTTGGTGGTCTAGCTCTTTCAGCTAGTGCTACTCAAGCCTTTAGTACAGTTTTAATCTTTTTGGAAATTGCTGGTATGGGTATTTATTGGCCTGCCATGTTGGCATCCATGATTGCTGTCAAAATTTCAAGACTTTTATATTATTCTGCCTATGATGCTCAAATCAAGTTGCGTGGTTGGCCTGCTCTCCTTGAAACCAAGACTGACTCTGAAGATATCAAAGTTAGAGACATTATGGTCTATGTGGATGAACTTTCAGTGGTTGAGGAAACTGTTACTTTCAATGAGTTGCAAAGCATCTTTGAAAGTACAAAGATTATTCCAAAGACTTTCCCAGTTGTCAATTCAAAGAAGGACTTGGTTTTGGTCGGTGTAGTCAGTGTTAAACAATTACAAACCCTTTATCTAACTCTTAAAGACTCTGTTGGCAAAGTTCAATCAGAATATGAAAGAGAACAAGCTGAATTAAGAGCTAAAGTACCAATTACAACAACCAATTTGAATGCAAGAAAGGGTATTGAAAGAGTTAATATTGTCACTGAACCTAGACCAGAACAAAATAATCTCTTATTGGATTTTGATGATTTCTTTATTGGAAATGATTGGATTGCTGAAGGTGACAAGATTGAAAAGGAAGAGGAAGAAAGTGACGATGACGATGATTTCATTTCCAACTTGATTAACAATCCATTCTCTGTACTTCCGGGTGCTATTAACTTGAATAACATTCTTGGAGGTGGATCCTCATCTGATAATAATACCACCAATAACCAAACAGCAACATCCACAAGCAATGTTTCTCCAGCAGTTACCACTACTACTCCACCTATTGTTGCCTCAAATGAAATTGAACTCGAGGAAAGTATCAAGTTGGAAGAACCAAAAGAAGAGACCATTGTAGACAAGAAGAAGAATGAGTTAATCAGACTTGACTATGATACTTGTCAAATTGCCATTGCTGATGATACACCAGCAGTTCTTGCTCACTTGTTGTTCTCTCAATTGAGATTGGATGATGTTTTCGTTCTATGGATGGGTCGTCTCATTGGTCAACTTCACAGAGAAGTTTTGATTAAGAAGATTTCAGACAGAAAGGTCTTGTTAGAACAAAAAATTGTTTAAAAAATAAATTTTTCAATTTTTAAATCAACAAGCCATTGGAAATATTATACAAATTCAACTATTTATCAGTAACTATTTAAAAATTTCTTAATTATGAAAAAAATTTTAAAAATTAATAATTAAAATAAATTTAAATTTGATGAATTAAAAAAAATGACTTTTTCTCACTTCATCTCCACCTTTGCGTTGTCCTTCATCTCACCCTACATTGTCTATTTTTCCAAACAATCATCATCAAAAGGTGAAAAGGAAAATTCATCGATCGGAACGGAAAGAAGATTTAGTAATGTCGTGTTGGGAATTATGGCTTTTGGCTTGACCATGTTCTGTAAAATGTTTTTGATTGCCATTGTTATTAGAGGAAATGAAAATCAACAATTACAAAGTGGTGCCATTAATTTTGATGATAACAAACAAATTGCAACATTAGGCTTTGGCTTCTTTATTACAGAAATTTTAAAAACCTTGATAGGATCATTGGATTTAATCGGAATGTTCTTTATTCTTTCTTCTAAATGGTTATTAGGTGACCAAACTTCTCAATTATATGGATGTGCTATTGGATGGACTATGGGTGATAATTTATTCAACAGATTACTTCCATTGTGGTTCAGTACTCGTGGATTACAATTTGAACTTAAATCTCTTCAAATGGGTGTTTATAGTAATATTGTAATGCTTGAATGGATTGCTGTGGCAACATTTGTCTTTCTCTATTCAAAGAAAAAGTTTGAACAAAAGAACTATGTCAGAACCATGTTAATTATTCTCACAGTTTTCCCATTCGTTTTTGAAATTGTCAAGGTTCTTATTGGAGTGCAATGTGTTTGGTGTTTGATGGGAATTAAGGCATGTTTCTATGGAGTTTTCTGTTTATTAGCAAACTCTACCTTGTCTCAATACGAAAAGGAGTAATTTGAACAAGCAGAAAGAATAAAACCAATTAAAATAATTTCAATCAATTAAAACTTGTAACTAATGGGAATGATGTTCATTATTGTAATGCTATAATTATTTGGAACTTGAGAGACAGTGTTCAAAATTCATTCTTACCCCTGTTGGAATGCCTTTCCAAAACAACAATTCAGTTAAACATCATGGCATAGTAATGGTAGTAATAGAATTGTAAGACACGTTTTTCCAAGCACTTGTCAGTGAAATTCACAATATGTCGTGTTATCGAACTATTCGAATCTCCAATGACCCGAAGTTGAATAGGTGAATGCACCTTGTCTTGGATCCAACTTCCATTTCTCAGCCAACCTAAAATTGTGGTTCTTCCGCTCTAAATACTCTCAGAAGCATCAGTGATAGTTTTATTCGAAAAAAAGAGACTATTCGAAACAAGCACACTTCAGCCATTTTCTTAAAAAATAGCCAATCTCTTATTTCAAGTAAACTTGATGAATCAAACATTATCAACTTCAACATCAAGAAACATGTATTCGAATGAGAAGATAAATTGTTCGAATTGTTGCAGTGAATTATGTCGGAAGAATCGAATAGAAAGTCATAATTCAATGGTGCCCTGTACGATTGGAGAGTTTAGATGCATGTATGGGACTGATAGTTTAGTTGAATTATTTAGTAGAATTGCTAATAATATAGTACAAGGACAGAGTAAGACTAATCTAGACGAAAGTGAGGCTAAACAACTTGAAGTTGATCAAATTGTGATGAAGGTTATGAAAATCGTTGCAGAGCCTTCATCAAGTGCTCTTGGAATAGTTTTCAGCTCACGACTTGAACATGCACTTCATAAACTTCATCTCACACTTATTGGATTCGGAACTAATGATACAACAGCTTTAGGATTCGACAATAATTCATGGTCAGATTTCAAGAGTGGCAAGGAAATATCCACCTTCATCAAGGATGCATCCAAAAGTCAACCACAATCTTTCATTACCGAGGATTTCATCGAGAAGGAAACAACACTTGTGGATTTGGGACATAAAATCTACTCAACAGTTGGAATTAATTCAAATATCGAAATGGTTGCATTGGGATATGATTTCAGTTATTTTATCTATGCATGTGGATGTATTGGATTGGCAGGAACGTGGTCAGAGAGTTTTGCTCGACTCTTCAAGTATCAATGGTCGAGAGAGTTGTCCTCTGTGCATCCGTCCATGTTTTGCACTGCAATGATAAGTAGTAGGTTTTAATGTTGTGACATGTTGGGATTAATTTGGAATTTTTACAAAAATGGAAATTTGACACTTGTTGACTTTTTTAGAGGATAGAAAAACATTGTTTTCATTTGGATATAATTCTATGGGACAAGCTTCTGGGAAACTATCAGATGCTTATTTATTTCCAAAAGCTGTTGATCCACAATTACACAATCATGAAACTATTCGATTTGTTTCGGTTGGATTTGAAGCAATTTATCTAGTGACTGAGGAAAACAACATGTATGTCTCTGGAGGTAATCACAATCACGAGCTGGGTATTGAGTGGATTAGGAAGAGTAAAATCAATGATTCCAATAGAATTGTGTTGAATTATGAAGTTGCTGAGGAAATTTTGGAAAAAGTTCAGGAACGAAAAATTATTCCAACTCTGCAATTGGTTCCAAATCTACCAAAACATGAGAAAATTATTCAGGTTGCAGCTGGTGAGAAGCATTCTTTTGTCTTAACAGAGGCAGGTAATATGTACTGCACTGGATCTAATCAAGTTGGTCAATTGGGATTGGGAAGTTCTGTTTCAGGTTTGGATAAATTCGAGAAACATCCATTTTCGAATATTGAAAAGGTAACACTCATTCATTGCTTTCAAAGTTCAACGATTTGGGTGACTGAGAGTGATACTGTCTATGTATGTGGTGAAAATTCCAATTCTGAGCTAGGAAATCTGTCATCTAATGATATTCTAATTGATGAGGAAAATCAAAATTTCATGGAACCTGTCACTCATCCAATATTATGTGGAAAGGGAATTGTAAAAATTTATGGAATTTACAATTTATTTGCCATTACACGAAATGGTGAATATTTATGTTGGGGATCTAATGAGGAAAATGAACTTGGATTGGATGAAAATACTTTACTATCTTATAATTCTGGAGAAATTGTTAGAAACTTGGTATTTGAAAGGTATTCCAATTTGGTAAAAACTCGTGGATATAAAATGGTATTAGCAGCAGGTTTCAATCATACCGTTCTATATTTCAAGGTAGATAATAAGAGAATTGTTTTCATGTTCCAACAATTACAGAATTTTGTGGAAAACTCACAAACTATTTCACCATTTTCAGATATTTCAATTATTCATGAAGAAGATATTCATGTTGATAATATCCTGAAAAGAAAATACAATGAAGCTAATAACTCTCAAATAGAATCAAAAAAACAAAAAATAATCAAGGAAAAAATTAATTAAAAAATCTTTTTTGGTATTTTTTATATAATATTAACATATTAAATGGAAGAAAATTAACCTTCCCTATATGAAATCTCTTCTCAATATATTTGACTTGTTCCCAATTTAGACAATTTAAAATTTTTCTTTTAAAATTGAAAATTTGCAATTTTTAAAATTTTTTGAAAAACCGCTTAAAAAAATGTTGAGAGGAAGTTTGCGTAGCGTTGCCGCTATCAGAAGAGGAGCATCAATGATTTCAAATAGGAATAATATTCGTATGATTTCATCTAGTTGTATGGCTAATAACGGGCTGAGTGCATTCAATGCTGTTGCTAGTCAAAGGTAGGAATTTTTTGATGTTTTTTATTAATTCGTGATGATGTTGATGAATATTGTTGTTCTATATTGTTGTTATTGTTTTTGTATTAATATTATATATGAATATTATTTAATGATGAAATAGTACTTCCGGTAATAGAAATAACTTTTGTGTTAAAGTGGTGAATCCAAGTGGAGTGTTTGCTCAAGGTTATATTACTTTTGGAAATACAGATGATGATGGTTAGTATGGTTAGTAGAGATTAATTCGATTAATAATTCTTAATTATTCAAAATAGATGGATAGGTGTGTATTATTTAAATTTAATGGAATTTACTAACATGTTGTTGCTTCCGATAATATCTAATAGTAGAAACTTGATAATCCTTTTTGTTTTGGAGAATTTAGGTGTTTGACAAAAACTATGTATGTCTCAAATATTCAATATGCGTGTTTGCTCATATATTTCATTCTGTATTCAGAATTCCCAAGTGTGAATATTTAACTTTTCCCAATATATTTGTTGTTGGATATATTTAAAAAAAACTAAGATTAAAAATTGAAACATTATATATTCTTCTCCATCATCTTTTCATCCACACTTCTCTATCAATAATTTCACAAAGGAACGTAAAGATAAATTTTGTTATTGAAATTCAATAATTAAATTGATAAAAAATGCCAGCATCAAGTAAGTTGATGAAAACACAACGATTTGTGTGATGACCATTAAAAATTGATGATTATTTGAATGTTTATAAATTGGCGTCGGATTTAAAAAGAAAAGAAAATTAAACAAAAGTTAAAGCAAAAGGAAAAGAAACAAGGAGAAACATCGACTGAAATTGATGTCGATCGTCACGTTCCTCAAAATGCTAATGATTTTCAACAAGCTTTGGATTCTATTGCCAATCAATTGGATTCAATGAGCTCTCTTGGAACTCATCTTGATGACGATGATGATGATAACGTTAGCTGTGTGACAAGTCAATTGTCTAAAAAGAAGGGTATCACAAAACCACAATCCAAGAAACAAAAATCAAAACAAAAGAAGAATTTGGAAAAAGCTCTTTCATATCAAGATCGTTTGGAAACAACTGAAGTTAAAACTATTCATGATAAAATAAGGAAATTGCCAGAAGAAAAACAAAGAAGACACAATAAGAAGAAATAATGAACTAGTTCTTTTAATCATTACATTCTGCAAATTCTTCATCGGATGAACTGTCGCTATCTGCACTAATTTGATCTCTCATATCAATGTGAAAATTATCAATGTCAATACTTTCAGTTTTACCAACAGCTCTCCTAATGAAATGTCTCATATCTGAATTATTCTTAAATCGATGGCTTAGATGCTTTCTTGGTCTTTCTTCTCTGGTGGGAGTTGTTGCTGATGGTGAATCGGTTGTATTCAACTTTATGGATTGAGGTGAAACTATACCATCTTCACTTGGAGTTACAGCAATGGCTGGAATTTCATTGTTTCTTTTGGGCGTACTAACTTCTGTTGGTTCATCTTTTTCAACAACATTCGTATTACTGGACACTGTTGCTGGTGTAGTATTAGGAACTGCACTTGCAGCAACATTCTTCTCTGTATTGTTCACAATAGTTTGTGCTGGCATGGCATTAAGGTTTTCACCACTTGTACCCATCAAATTGACTATCGAGTTGGTTCTTTCCTTTGATCCAACTTGAGCTTGTTCCTGTTCTTGTATCACTGTTGCAGTTGAAACAGTGTTGACTATTGAGCTGGCTCTTTCCTTTGTTGTTACTATGGATGATATCTGCACATCCCTCTTTGAATCTTGTACAATACTTGTTGTTGATGTTGATACGATCGATTTAATCGAATCTTGCGTTGTTTGTTCCATAGTACTATTTGGTGAATCATGCAATTGATGATTTACATGATGATGAAACTCTTCATCAATTGAAGATCTAAATGCACTATAAGACACACCAGTACCACCACCATTTGTGGAAATGGTTGCAGCAGTTCTAGGTGTTTCCAAAGTGTCAATATCACAATCAACAGTACCACACAAGGATTCAGCACCATCCATTACACTGATAGATGGTGTTTCTTCCATGAATAATTCCTTCCTCGTGAGTGAATCCAATTGAGGAGTGACTGTGAAATCTGTCATGTCCTTAAAGTCCAATTCTTGGAAAACTTGAACACAAAAGTGAGCCGATGCAAATACATGAATGCAAGAGAGTGTTACATTGAGCGAATTCTCTGGATGCATTGTTGTGAAGGTGATGGTTTCTGTTGATCCAGATTTGATTATTCTCTCAGTGTAAACATTGTAGATAATCTCAGAGTTAATTGCTTCTTGTTCTTTTAAACTATTGGTGGAGATGAATGTTTGCTTTTTACATACTTTAATTTGGACTGAGAGTTTTGAGGCCTTTTTGGAGGATTTGTTATCTATTCGGAGGTAGAATTTGCCTTGAGGGATCTATGAGATGATGATATTAAGGAAGAATGACGATGATGATAATTTGTTGTTGATGATGTCATTAAATGATGAATTGGAAATAATTGGTTGGTGGTTATTAAGAAAATTTTGAATTGTGTTCAATTTTTCATCAAGTGTTGAATATATAAAGGTAAAATGCATAGAAATATTCCAAACGCTACTTACACTATATGAAACAGATGCAGGGTTGAGATGATCCAATGTTCCTTCCTTACACAGAATGGAAATGGAATTAGAGTTGAGGAATACACTCCCACGTTTAATTCTCGAGTTTTTCTTCTTGATGCTTCTATCGAGGTGGGTCTCTGATGAATTGTGTGAATCCGAACCACAACAAGCCAAAAACAGTTTCCTTAACATTTTTATTTACATGAAACTCTTCCTGTAACGGTATTTTTTTTGAGGGTCTTTAATAATGGAGGTTGATTTTGTTCTGTAATTTCATCCATTACCTAAACTCAGCAGTGAGTTGTATTGTCGTTTGAATCTTCAATGGTTGAGCGACGCATTGCGAAAATTATCAACATTCACATGGTTTGTTCGTGACGAGTCGAACAGACCATGGGAATATTATTGAGATGAGATTTAAGGACTCCAACCCTTACTGGATATTTGTCGTTGATTCTTGCTTGGATCATCCATTAATTCAAGCAATTCTTCATCGATTTCCTCCTCCAAAACTTCTGGATTTGCTTCCTTGTATTCTAGATTGGTTGTTGCCATCTTGAACGGTTGTCTTCTTTGATTTCCCTTTCTCTTCTCCAACCATTTGGAGGTAATTTCAGCAGATGGAAGCATAATCTTGGCAGCAGATTTTGCCTTGGTAATTACTCGTTCTCCTGTTTTTGGAGCTGATCCAGCTCTAGTACTTGTCACTGACTTGGATCTTCTTTCAGTGTCATTTGTAGTTTTTATCCTCTCTTGGCCAGCAACACAAGTTGGTGATTTTGATCTAAGGGTAGGAGTTTTCGAGGTTCCAAACGAGACTTGCTTAGCCGACGATGAGGCAGTATTAAAATGAGATTGTGCAGCCATAAACTCTGCTGTAGCCTTTTCAATAAACTTGGAGTATTTTTCCATCTTGTTATCACTGCTTGGATAGATTCTCTTGTACTTTCCTTGTGACATAATGTCATCTTCTTTTTTTGTGTGGAAATCTACTAGCTCTTCTCTACTTGCCATGGATTTGAGGATTTGATCAACTTCTTCATTAGCATTTCCTGTGATTCTTTCCTTTGAAAGAGCCTTTTCAAGTTTCATCCCAACAATTCTGTCATTAGGATCAATGGCAAGCATTTTCATTGTTTCAGTTAAAAGGTTAAACTTGACATGTCTATCAAGAGGAGTATCAGTGTTGAAAGATGGTGAATGATTCACTTCCAATAACCATGGATTCATCTTTTCATCTAACAAGACATCAAAGCCCAAAATTTCAAAACAAACAAAGTCACCATGTTTTTGGGAGAGTGAAGTTTTGTACTGACTGACCAATTGAGGATAGATTGAGAGAACAGTCTTGTTGATAATATCTCCAACATCACCCCAAACTTTTTCTGGTGAGTATCCCTTTCCTTCGAGGTAATCATTTAAGAATGCAAAATTTCTCTTACTTCCCACCGAAAAGTTATTTGGATCATATTCAAATCCGTCACTCTTCTTATTGACACTGTAATTGGTCAAGTGCATACATTCTGTTTTGATATTGGTTTGGGTTGGGGCCTTATACTTTTCTGTACAAATTCTAACGAGACCATCTTGATACATGAAAATTTTAAGTGGATCAATGCACAGCACGAGGGCATATACTCTCAAATCGAACTTGTATCCATCAATCAGGAAAGGTCTATCAACATATAACTGAACTACACAATCACCATATCTTTCAGCATCTGTTGGATCTTGAGTAATTACAATGCCTTTACCTTGACATCCGGCTGTTGGTTTGATAATATAGGTCTTTCCAATAATTTTCTTACTGGACTTGAATTTGCAATATTCTTGAGGGAGAACCCAAGATGATGGAAGAAATGAAAATTCATCAGGGAATGATTTCTTTAGTCTTTTCATATTTCTTGCGAGTGGAATCTTTCTGCAAATACCTCCCATAGCTGGAAAGTGATTGATTTTTTGAAAGGTTCTCAATTTCATGACTCTGTCTGGAGCACTGGATTGATCCATCCAAAAGACAGTGAAATCCTTTGCATTACTGGTTGGTTTTCTGATTTTCCAACCACTTGCCAAACAAGCATCTCTGACTACATTATATTTCTAATAAGGTCAAGTGATTAAGCATAATTTTGAAGAAAATACATACACAATTAGTTAAATCTACAATAATTGGAGGATTTGAGGAGGATTCCCTGCCCGTTGATGGTGATTCAGAACGTGTGTCGGTCGGAGAGGCAGGTGATGATGGTGTTGATGCATTTTGCACATCTTCCTCTTCTTCCTTCTCTATTCTAGGAGTATCCTCCATCTCTGATGAAGCCGATAGTGAATTGGTATCAATATCATTTGTGTTGTATTCCATTGTATCAATGTTTTCCATCCTGTAAATATTTTGAAGATAAAATGTCGATTCGGATTGGTTTCGATATTATTAAAGAGTTGAGTCCTGTTGTTCTATTTCCTACAATATAAAACCATCTAGGCAAAAGTGCAGTTATCTGTTTGGTTGTTTTTTTCGTTTTGAAATATTGTATGGTGAATGGCGCCAATTCCAACTTACCGCCAAAATTCAAAAAAAATGTAACTGAAAAAATAGCGGATCCTAAAAAGGGTGTCTTTTGTGTCTTCTCAAGAAACTGTGATTCTCTACATTGTAGAGATTTGAACTTAATTGTTCTTCAATCTCTCTAAGGACGTAGGAACCGACAAAGTGATAATAATGCAAGAGTAAAACTCAAAATAGTTTGTTCAAGTAAAAAGGCTAAAAATTAGCGCAATCATCACCAGCTAAAAAAATGGCAGAAAGAAACTCTTGTCCTTATCTTAAAGCTCTTTCGAAGGCTTCAAGCCTTCAAGAAGGAGAGAAATGTATTCATTGTAATAGTACTGGTTGCATCAGTGATTGTAATAGTAATAGTGCTCAGAGGATGTTGGGTAAATTGGATCAAAAAGAGACAATGGAAATATTAGACAATGTTATAATACATTTCGGAAAGAATAGTAGAGTAGTAACATCTTCATCATCGTCATCATTACTTTCGAATCAAGTGGACGGAAAGGATAATTGTAATTGTTTTTCTTCGTGGTTCAAGAATAATAACAAGACCTTTTTGTGGGATTCTGATTTGAAAAAGGCATTTGTAGCCGATTCAAATGTACCTTTTCAAACAGCACCAAGCACAAGTTGTAAAATTGATACCTCCTCGAGTTTGTTTAATTCTTTCAAGGAATTTGTAAGCAATTCTGGGAGCTCTCCTCAAACCAAGCAGCTGGGATCTGACAACAGTGAAAGAAGAGGCGATAAGGAATTGCTACTCAATCATCATTCGAAAATCATTGAGGATTTGAAAAGCTGTTGGAAAAGGAGGCATCAAATAAGGCCATTCCCAGATAACATCTCATGGTTGCTGGCACTTCTCCGAGAGTGGAAGATTCCATTTAAAAATCTATTTGAAAATCAGGAGATTGAATGTAGTAAGGAAGAAGCTAATCCCAAGATTTTCATTGGGTTCAAGAGGCATGACGTTAGAGCATACTTTAGAAATTGTATAATGACAGCTCTTCATGCAATTACTCAATTCAAATTACCATCAGTTACTTGCATTTTAGGAGATGAGCACCATGTGTACATATTCAAAATTGATTACAAGAGGAGTTTGAAGAAGACTATCCTTTCCATTTTCAAGTATGCAATGTACAACCATTGGAATCATCAATGCTCCCTCTATCTCCATTTGTACAAGTTGTTTGATAGTTATCTGCCCACGGAGTGTTCTGTTTCTGCATTTGATGTAAAATCAGAGGAGGAAAATGAATCCCTCAATGTTACATCTACCAGTAACAACAGTGGAGATCAGGAGTCTTTATCAGACAAGCAATTACCAACAGTGAATTCATCCCTAGTTGAGGATTCATCAACAACAGCACTCGATAGTATCTCATCACAACATGAAATATCCTCCCCAAAAATCCAAGCAATCAAACAACGAACTGAAGAAATACTGAGAACCATCTCTTCTCAACATCGTTCCCAAAGTCGTTAACTTTGCAATCAAACAGTTCAACAGTTTCTCTTTTCATTAATAAATTGAATTGAACAATATTACTTGTTACTCCATCATTGTACTAACATTTTGAGAATCCTTATAATCTTCAATAATAAACCATTCAAAATAGCCAAATCTCACTTACCTGAACATTAGCTTACAACAACCATGAAACTATTCAATTCTGACTTCCAGGGGAGAACAATGTTGATGTCCGCGTGTGATTGAAAAAATAAATAAATAAAATTATGGTTCAAAAAACAACCAAAAGCCAGCCAATTTTTTAAAAATATTCCTTCAGTCTATTTTCGCAGTAAAACAAGGTCATTGGGTACTTTAGCAATTTTTTCAATACTTGTTATGTTTCAATTAACAAAATCATCTATTATGATACATTACATTAACTCAGATCTAATTATGTGTTTTTGTTTTGATTGGATATATATCACAGTAGTATAAAAGAGTGGAATATCAGTATCAGGTTTTAGAGAAGAATTTTGACTTAATGTTACAATAACAACATTCAACACGTTCTTTGTTATCAAATATATCACTTGAGAAAATAAAAATTTATAGATATGGCCATAGACATTATAGGATTGAAATATAAAAAGATCTACGATTGATAATGGATGCATAACAAGCTATAAGGTGTGGTTCCAATTATATATACTAGTTGTCAATACAACAAAAAACAATTTTTACAATTTTAAAAATTTTTAACTTTTTTGTTAACTTTTAGATTACTCTTTCGTCATCTTTAAACAAAATCAATATGGTAATAAACCATTTGATGTTTCTTCAGTGGTTACTATATCATCTAAATGTTCTATTCAAGAAAGATGGATCTGTGAAACACTTGTGCTGCATCTTGTTTTGTTGCAGGGAGTATGTGCAAATTTTATCGCAACATAATTTGAGCGGAAAATTATGTCTATGAAGTCTTCATCTTTATTCATGTTGAAAATAATGTTAAACCTCCTAATATTTTTACAGATGCTAGTAAAGTATTCAGATATTGTAACTTGAAAAGATGAAGTTCTGAAACATTTGTGCTGCCTGTTAATTTGTTGTATGAAATAGTATCAAATTTTTATCATCACAAAATTTGATGAAAAATCTTGTCAACAATTTCTGCGTTCTAATTCTCGAAACCTGTATTCACAACCCACACGATATTTTCACAGTTAGTAGTATGTCATACAAATGCCAGATTATGAAAAGATGAGGTTTTGTCTCGGGCGTGCTAAGTATGAATTTATTGTTGGAAAGTTTGATACTATTTTTCTTAATAGTAACAGAACCCTACACCGATAAATTTCATCAGTTAGTTGCTCGGGTCGTAATTGATAACATCTCCACTGATGATGATCTAAAACCATATATTCATTGTTTCCGAGTGTTGAGTTGTGGAATTTTGGTCAGTAACACGATTTTCAGGCCATTTTTGATCACTATGTTCCCCCCTGCTGACTTCTCTTCTTTCTTGTTGAAAAATAGAAACATTGTCTTTTTCGCTGATTTAAGGGCTTTTTTTCAAAGGAGAAAAAAATGACGTTCCACAAACTTCTCTCATCGCATCTTTACTCAGTGCTGAGGAATTGTCAAAGTCTGCTTTTAAGACCATTCGATGGTTCATTGTCAACAACAACAGCAACAACTTCTACTCTTGATACTGCTGCCTCTACTATTTTAAATAATGGTAATAGTAATTATAATAATAATAATGGATCACCGTCTTCGTCGTTGAGTAGATTTTTATTAGGTTTAATAATAGGAGGAAAAGAGCAACAACAACAATATTTGCCATCACCAGCATCATCATTTAATTATCACTCGGAGATGGTCTATGGGCAATCGTTATGGAATTCAACAGATCACTACTCTTTGCATCAGGAACCACCAGCATCACTGCCAAGTTTAATACTTGCTGAACAAATTGCCAACATTCTCAGTATTTGTGTTATTGTCTTTAGTTTTTTATGTAGTCTTTTCGTTTTGATTAATTTATGCAAGAAGAATATGAAAGCAGAGAGGGAAGAAAAAAGTCTTATTGACAGATATGAATATACAAATCCATCATTGGTTGAACCATTAACAACCAAGAAACATTTATATACCAAGTTGATTTCATTTTGCATCTTGTGTATGATCATTTCAGATTTATTATTTACAACATTCTATTTTCCAACTAATACTCTTAGATTAATAAGAGGTTTCTTATTTGAGGATCTTCCTAAATCAGAAGCTAGCAAAATAGATCCATACTTTACCATTCCAATTTATATAACAGCTGAAATTACTGAAATGTTTGTGATTAGTAGTGGTTTCTTTTCAATGCTCTTGACTCTTTGCATTTACAAGACAATCAAGAGTATTAAACCAAGTGTAGGAAATGATAATGATTCCAATTATTCACAATCAACAAGATCACCAATAGCATCTTACAATAATAATCAAAACAATTCTTATGGAACTTCGGATAATTACTATGCCAATAATAATAATCAGGATCAAGACGATTATTATGCAAACAGTGGAAATGACAGATTAATAACTGCCTCTCCTCAATCTGAAACCTCTGTAAATACTCCTCCACACGATGATTATGACATGCAAAATAATGAAAACATTCAACAAACATCTCTGAAAGGAAGATATGAAAAGTTGCAAAAGAAAAAGGGGTGGTATCAATTGGGTTTTTGTTTGATTTCTTGGGGATTACCAGGAGTTTTAGCCATTGTTTGGATTGTTGTTGAAGAATTATATTTGGGAGGACAGAGTGCACCAAGAGATGTCTTTTTTGCAAATATCATTCCTGATGTTGTAAAGAATATGATCTATATTGCAATTGAGGTTGCCTCACTAGCATTGAGAATAATGATCTACTGGGTAACAAAGAAGCTCTTCCGTGACACAACCATTGTTCATAATACACCAAGTGCCAAGAAGAAGAGAGAGAAGGAACGTAATCTTTTCAAGCAATTGCTCTTCTATGCCTTACCATTCTTCTTGTTTGGTGTTTGGGTTATTGTGTACAGATTGGCCACTGATATCATTTACGTAGTTCGTGTCGCAGAGCATGGATTGGATTCCTTCTCTGATGATTTGGATTTGCCTGGATTAATTGTTTTGAGTATTCACCACATTTTGAGCCCTCTGAGAGCTTTTGCCAATAGTGTTGTCTATTGCTTGTTATCAAAGTGGTTCAGTGATAGAGTGAAAGGATCTTTCCGTAGGTGTTGTGGTCAAAGAAATTAAAACTATTTATTATTTAAATAACAATTCAATTTGTTTTTACTAGCTATTATTGGGAAGAAGAATATGAGGTGGAATATCAACAAGTGGAAGAAGCAAGTTGCTAATCATCAACTGTTGTTGTGTGAAAAAGAAAAGGGTGTGGAATATATCATCGGAATCAATGAAAACTCTGATCATCAATATAATTGAAACTAGCTACAAAATTTAGAACATGGAAGAGCTATCTTCATCTCTCAAATATTGACCAACATCAGCTTGGTGGAAACATACGATATCTGTTGGTTTAACATATCTACATTCATCCGTCGACTTTGCAGCTACACCAAAACCTAATGGAACATCATTCATATTCATAACAACAACACCTTGATATTGTGGACAATCTTCAGTCATTCTACCCAAACCAGTCTTCAAAATGTGATTACCATAGAGGAATGAAAGTTCTGCTTGAGGTTTAACCCAAACTTTATACTCGGCATATTGAGCAATATAATCCAAACAAGTTACTTCAAGTTTAAACTTTTTAGATTTGGAAAATCTACCAAAGCAAACTCCCACAGTTTTCAGCCTTTCAAATGTAATGTTTTCAGCAAATTGTAATACTTGATTACTCATGTAGAAAACCTTATCTTTATGAAATCGGAAAGAGTATTTATCGTTAATTAATTGCTTGACATTCTTGCCAATATACTTGGTAAGTTTATCAAAGAAAGTTTCCATCTCCTCATCAGTTAGTGGACGCATTTTTTTTATGAGTGTTGTTGGTGAGAGTTTCAACTTTTTGGTGAACAAAAATAATTTTCATCAGCAAATTGTATTTATTGATGAAGATGAGAGAATTTATTGAATAGAAATTTGAAGGAGTGAGAGAAAAAATTGAACGGCAATGATTTGGAGAGAGGATGGTGGTGGGAGTGAGATGGACTCTTTTCCGATTTGAGGGAAGAATTGGGAAGATGATTTTATTCAATTTTTCTTGAATTATTTCATCATTGAAAATAACTTGAAAATATGAGGGCAACTGGTTTCTGTCAAGATAAAGATCAGAATATTAGTGAAATACCAAACATATCAAAGCATTATTGGTTCTGTTTGTTTCAAATCTCTTTATAATTTTATTTTAATTTTCAAAATTAAAAAAAAATGCAAAACAACAAGAGGAATATTGTTATTGCAGTCATCATGATGATGATGTTTGCAACAACATTTATTTGCGGATCATCAGAAACTGCCTCTAAAATTAAGGAATATTTAAATCAACACAAATCAGATGTTAAAAACTTGGAAACATTCCAAAGATGGGTCAGATATCCATCACTTCCTGAACAAGAACATGATGTTCAAATTGATATTGCTAAATACTTGAAGGAAGAATTAAAGTTTAACAAGGTTGATATTTGGACTATGGATGAACAAACAGCTGAATTGGAAAATAACAAATTCTTTAATACTCCACGTAGTTTTGATTCCTTGGCTAAATCACCAATTGTTGTTGGTGTTTTGGATGGAAGTGCTCCAGAAGAAGTTGAAACATCAACTGAAGGACAAGTTACTGCATTCAAGAAGCATAAATCCCTGATTATCAATGGACATATTGATGTCGTTCCTGTCGGTAATCCAAAGGCTTGGTATTTGGAAAACCCTTTCAGTGGTCACATTAACAATTCCAATATTTATGGTAGAGGTACTACTGATATGAAGGGTGGTTTGTATGCTGGTTTGTTGGCTATTGAAGCTGTTCAAAGAGCTCTCAATGTCACTAACATGAAGGGTAAGATTATTGTTCACAGTGTTGTTGAAGAAGAAAGTGGTGGTGCTGGTACTGTCAGTGCTGTTTTGAGAGGATATGGTCATGCTGATGCTGGTATTTTCCCAGAACCTTCTAATTTCTTAATTTTCCCACAACAACAAGGTTCTTTGTGGTTCAGAATTACTGTCCATGGTAAGAGTGCTCATGGTGGTACTAGATATGACGGTATTAGTGCTATTGAAAAGTCTCAAATTGTCTTGAATGCTATCAAGAAATTGGAATTTGAAAGAACTCATCTCATTAGAAATGTTCTCAAGCAAAAACTCTTTGAAAATATTACCATTCCAGTTCCAATCAATGTTGGTGTTATTAAGGGTGGTGAATGGCCAAGTAGTGTTCCAGATTTTACTGTCATTGAAGGTCGTTTTGGTATTATTCCAAATTATGAAACTGTTGAAGATGCCAAGAAGGTTTTGAATGATTTGGTTTTCAAGATTATTGTAGAAGAAGATCCAGAACATTTCAATGCTTACCCATCTAAATTGGAATTTATTGGTGCCAGTTGGGTTCCAGGTTATGTCCCATTAGAACATGAATTTGTTAGTCAGCTTACTAAATCCTTCAGTCAAGTCACTGGACAAGATCCAATTATTGCCTCAAGTCCTTGGGCTACTGATGCTGGTTACGTTAATGCTTTGGGTAATACACCTAGTGTTGTGTTTGGACCTGGTGTCACTCATATGGCTCACCAAACTAATGAATATATTCCAATTGAAAATATTTACAAGGCTGCTGAAGTTATTGCTAATACCATTGTTGATTGGTGTGGTGTTTAATTTATTTAAATTTTTATTAAATTATTATTTATTAATACATATTAATTGATTTTCTTATTTATTTAAAAATTGGAAAATACTCTAAAAATAAATTCCAAATAAAAAATATTTAAATTTCCATCTTCCTTTGGAACCAACAAATGACTGATCATATCAAAGTTAGAACAGTTTTGGATGGTATTGTCAAGGTACCAAAATCCACTACTCTACAAACCATCACCGATCTCAAGAAGGGAATTTACAATTTACGAGGATGGGAAGCATCCACACAACATTTGTATCAGAATGGTACTGAGTTGAAGGATGATCAAACTCTTTCCGATTCACTTCTTTCCAAAGGCTTTGTATTATTAATTCCAATTAATCATCAACAGAGAAGATATAAGAGTAAGATAGAGATTGAATCGGAGGCTCAACAATCAACAGCTAGTAGTGGTTCTAATTTATTGCCAACAACTCCAACATCATCAGGATCAACCGGATCAGTCTCTGATCAATTGGCACAAATTATGCATGAATTTACATCAACTCATCCTTCAGGAAATACCACTACAACCACCACTGCAACAAGACCTCCAACACAACCTGTACAAAATACTACACAACCAAGAACAACTGCACCACCAACGACAACTCAACCACCAAGACCAACCCAACCAAGTATTAGTGATATTCAAAGACAATTATTAATTGATAATTTCCCTGTAGATGATGGTTTGGTAGGCATGGTTATGGAGTTGGGTTTTTCAAAGAGAATTGCAAAGAAGGCTCTCATTCTTCATAATCTCGACCCAGAAGCTGCAGTGGAATGGATATTTTCAAACGTTGATAATCCATACATATTGGAAAGTGAATTTAGTGTAGAAGAACTCATGCAATTAGCTCAAAAATACCAAAATGCAATGAGAGACGAATAGAAGAGGAAACAATTACTGAGCAAATTATCTCTGTATTATTATCTCTTTTCAACAAAATGCAAAATGCATTACTGAATACAATTTTCTCCAATTAGGACTTGTTTTATTTCAATAACAATTATTTTAATGACGGAAAAGGAGGAACTGATGTACGAAACTGAACTCGCTTCTTAGCCATTAATGAGTTTGGTTCATCTATAATAATCTGTGATTGCTCCATGATAATGCATGATCCTTACTTGATGGATTCTATTCTTCCATTAATGCCAACCACATTTTACAAAACAGGATCCTAAGAACCACAACTTATAAATGGTGATATCGGTATACAGAAATGTTATCAGCACAAGTCACCTTTCAATGTTTATCCTTACTCAACAATGCGGATACAAGGCATTTGATTATATAATAGGATGCAACCAACACACCACGACAATCCAAAACAACGACTGTCTTACAATTTAAAACGACATTATTGCCCCACAACTTCTAAAAAACAACACAACAATATGCAATCCAAATCCACATCCAAATTACCAACCACCAAGAGGTTATCTTTGCAAACAACCAATTCCACATCTCGCCTCAACAATGAACATAATAGACGCTCTCTCAATTCATCCACGACTAATTGTGATACATGTTCCACTACATCTAGTAGCACATCCTCAACCAATACTGATTCATTCTACTCAACTACAGAAGCAAGTATGCTGAGTGTGAGTATGGAATTGTTGGACACAATGATTGTTTATCCAGGTGGTAAACACTCAGTGTTACAACTCAGTGAAAAGCATCGTATATTGTTAGTATTTATCAAATGGTTTGGTTGTCCAATTTGTCAGAATGTCATTGATGACTTACAGAGATATCTGTCAAGCTTTTTATTGTTAAATATTGTTCCAGTAGTTTGTCATCAAGAAGATATTTCCAAGTTTTCAGAATACCTTTCGAATACTCAATTATTGCATTGTAGGATAACCAAGGAAATGAAGAAGGAATTCTCTGTCAAGAAAGCTTCCCTCCTAAAACATGCCAAAGTAATGCCAAGCATGATCAAGTTAATGGTACAGAAAAAGAAGAAATTCTTCTTGCCTTCAGCTCATGAAATCAAAGGTATGGACATGCTTTCATCATTTGGCATGTATATTGTACATAAGGGACAAGTAACAAGCAGCTATTCATCTGATATTTTGAATGCAAGACCAGATTATGGTGTTTTCTTGTTCCACTTGAAAGAAGATCATTTATATTCAGATAGTTCATCTCCAGAAGACTTTCTTCCAAGACTTTTAAAGCTATTCCCAAACATGAAGATGGTATTTGAGGAATTGAGAGAGAAGAGAAAACAACAACCTGAATTATCATCCCTTCCACTCACACCTAGAGGATCTAATTTCAGTACTAGTTTTAAAAACAATGAAGAGGATGAATTCTCATTGAAAAATGTCTTGGAAAATGCAACCATGAGAACATTCTTCAAGGCCTTCCTATCCAATCAATATTGTTTGGAGCCAGTTATCTTTTATGAGCAAGTTAAAATGTTCAGAATGTTGTGTCAGAGAAGATCACCTGCCAGCCCATCATTCGAATATCAAATGGAGAATATTCTTGCACACAATTCACCTAGCTCAGCATTGGATTTGAAAATTCAAGAATGCAAACAGAAGGCCGAATACATAATTGATAACTTTTTGAAAGATACCTCCATGTTTCAAATCAATACAAGTGGAAAGTTATTAAGGAAATTATTCTCAGCCATTGAAGAGAAATGCTCTGATGAAACACTTTTTGATGATATTTTACAAGATATCATATCTAGCATGTTAGTGTTTCGTTTCGAAAATTTTATAGATTCACCTTTTTTCCAAGACATGATTCATAGAGTACAATCGAATAAAGTTGTGACATCAAATTGATCATCATTTGAACACCTTTCAAATCTTCTGTCATTTGGAACAATACCAATATAATGAATAAAGGAACCACTTATTATTTAATAATTTTATTCTTAAACATGATATCAAGTTGAGGTGGCCGAGTGGTTAAGGCGCCAGCCTGCTAAGTTGGTGGAGAAATCCGCGTGGGTTCGAATCCCATCCTCAACGTTTTTTCATGCTTGCATTTTTATCTCCAATCAACTTTCAAGTAGCTGCGGGTCAAGTCATCACTCTAAATAATGGCACAATTTACAAAAAAACAAAAGAACTCACAACAACAGACCTTCCACCTCATCACTTCTTTAATCTTTTTCACATTAACTTCTCAACACATCACAATTAAAATTTAATAATTAATTTATTCGAAACTATTCGTCATCAGCATAATTATGGATATTTTCTGTGTGTGTATAGCAGAATTTGATTTACTCAAAGGAAACACACTTTCACATGTGTATCCACCCGAACGAAGAACTATCCTAAACACTTTCACATCTCATTTGGGAGATTATTGTCTTCCGGATGGTGCTCACTATTTTGAAGAGGATGCTACCTATCTGGTAATTCCTTCAAATGTTGTGAGTTCTTCTCTGTATAGTTATTTGAAATCGGGTGCTTCTTCTAACAATGTTTCTAGTGTTTCGAATAGTGAGAATAGTTCAGTTGTTAATAATACACAACAAGTAATGGAATTTATTGAACCCTATGTGGATAAACCAATGTATGCTCATTGTTTATTTAGAAATAAGAAGGATGAACGTGTCAAGAGAGGCGCCATTCAAAAGTCAATTATTTTATTTTCATCAAAACCATTATTTACTGTTTATGAGAATTTATTGAGATTGGCATTGAATAGAATTTTGGATTTGGATAATATTCACTTACAGGTTAATGCTACAGCTACTAAGAAACAACCAGGTGAAGAATTAAACGAAACGGATTTAAATCTTTTGAATCAAGTTCATGATCAGATTAATGATACTTTGAAAGAGTTTTATAACGAGTGCAGAAATTGTAACATGTTACAATTGAAATTATTCCCAAATACTGATACTATTACTTTGAATATTCCACGTCAGATTGATCCATTCACACCAATTGCATTTACACATGGAACTTCTCTTGTACAATTAGTTCAATATTTTGGATTGGAAACAATGCTTGTTTGTTGGAATGCTCTATTATTGGATAAGAGAATTATGGTAATTGGTTCACCTGCCAAGTTGGTTTCACAGATCTGTCTCACTCTTCCTCTCTTGATTTATCCATTCCAATATAATGTCAATCGTGTACATCCATATGTGCCACTCTCAGAGATGGATGATGTGTTATCTGCAACTTCTAAAATTCCAGAATATATCATTGGTACGACGAATGCTCTCTTTGAAACTCAAGGAAAAAATCAGAGAACTCAATGGTGGGATGTTTGTTTGAGTGTCAATTCTAGAAAAGTTCAACTTGCTGAAAAGATGCCACCTCATTTCGGTGGCTCTGATTTGGCATTCCTCAATACAAATGATAGCGAAGACGTTCAAATTGAAAAGCTCAATGCCTATCAGAAAGTATTCATGTTAAATGTCATTAGTGGAGTGAGAGATGGAAAGAGTGAACAATGGGTTCGTGATCAGTTCAAAACTCACAATCTCAAGTTTATTACCGAATTATTGACAAAGGGAAAGCTTACTGATATAGTTGAGAATGTTCCGTCTGATGTAGGTGTCGATCCACAAAAACAACAAGTGGCTTTGAAGAATATTTCAGGAGGTCAATTGAAAAAGATTCAAAGACAGTTCATTGCTGAATCCTCCAAGTTTAGAACCTATGCTTTCAAACAATATTCAACATTTAGAAGTTCACACTGTAGTGGAGATAAGAGTGATGACAAACAATCGGAATCTGTTCTCCAATTATTGCAATATTTACAGGTCGATAGGATTATCAAGAAGCAAAAGCTTAAATACTTGTTTGATTTGGATAAGATGTTGTGTAATGTTGATCAAATTGACTTGTTATTGTCAGTTAGTGATAATTCAAGTATTTTTACAACTATTAAGAATAACAAGTGGTTAATTGATGATAATAATCAGTGGAGAAAGTACAGTGCCAGTATTTTATCCCAATTGGCAATTAGTGTTAAAGGTCAAATTCAATTATTGTCTCTTCTTCCATCTATCAAACTCTTGACCGAAGATTCAATGCCAAATGTCAAGAGAATTGGTTATTACT
>NW_003163283.1:249984-258923 GCF_000004985.1 Naegleria gruberi
TGACAATCTGTTATTTGTGTGGAATTTGATCGCATGTCAGTAGCATTAGAATTACTTAGAGGAAAGTGGACGAAATGGCAATAATCTGATGGCGTGATTGTTGACGCATGCATGTCATTTTCCATTTGCTGATTTTTCGCTTTGTTCAATTCTTCCAAAATCGAATATTCACTATCAACATGCATATTAGGATTACTGACATGTGTCTCGACATGCATCTTGACAGGTAAGCTCATTACACTAGCTAAACTATCCTTCTTAGATAAAACTCTAAATTGTGATGTTGGCTCTTGATGTTTCTCCACATGAAATACGAAATAATTATCCAAAAATCTTTCGTTTAATAAAGTCTTTCTTAAACGTTGAGTTTTCAGTTTGTTTTCACGTTTGGCTATTCGCATGGAAGTTCTCAATGTTTCGTCTATGAAGGAAACATCTCTTTGATTGAGTTTCGAATAAGGTTGTGGCATGTTTTTTTTTAGTTGGAAAGTTTCAAACTTTCTTCATGCACAAGGGTAATATCGAACAAGTCTGGTTGTGAGCACATTCAAAATGGTCAATGGAAAGATTTTTTAAAGTACATGGTTATGGCATTATCCAAAAAGGGAACATTGATGGTCAATTAAGGTTTTTGCACATCAATTCAAAGTTGCCTTGTATAGTGCAATGAGTTCTTCCACAATAATTGTTGGTTAATACTAGCAATCAAAAGTTAAAAGTTCCATTTTTGAACATTAACTTTAATACTGTTCTGTTGTCTGTTGTAAAAGTCAATTTTTATTATTACAATGTCGCATGAATGAAATTATGCGTTTTATTGTTCTGATAATGGCACTCTTCTAAAATAGAAGTTTGATACTTGCTAATTATTGAGGCACATGATTCGTTTCGTTTCTTATCGGTCTGTATGTGCTTAATGAAGTTGAGAAAACTTTCGAAAGTACACGTTTCGGTTTCACCACTTTCATCATCTAATAAGAATGTGGAAAGTAGTGGTTTTTCTGCAATAATTCTTGTATAAATTTCAAGGTTTCCATTCAATTTGTTTGTGAACATTAACATCATTTTCTGGAAGAAAGGATTTAAAATCGTTCAGCCAAGTTACCATATCAAACAAATGTGTTCATAAATGCTTCAAACTAATAATGTTCTGCTAATCATTAAGCATTACCGGATAGATTATCATTTTTCTTCTGAAAGATAATCAAATTCAAACTTATTAGAGATTGGAAAATAGTGGTATTGTTTCTGCCTCATTTCAGTGTCACTTTGCCAGCATGGAATTGTCACAACAGGATATGGAACTGTGTGCTTAATGAAGTTTCCAATGAATGTTGATGAGAATCCTTTCGAATACAATCTGTTTCAGTTTCACTTAAAGTAGCGAGATGGGTAAAACAGAGATATTACTCAAAAGATTAGTTCTCAAAACACAAGATCCCATTCTAAATCGCAGATATGAAAATCATGAGAGTTGCGACTCAACTGAGATTTTTATTGGAAGAAGTTTCTGTTTTGTCCTTGATCCATAAGAGCACAACACAATTGCAGTAGAAATAAATCGAATTGTTGCTGATGGTTGTGGATAGTGTTTGTAGTTTCTTCTGGTTGTTGTGTTTCATTTCGAATGATATTTGTTTCGAATAATTGATTTTGCTCGTGGTTATAGTTTGCTGATTGCAAGTTGTTGATCTTTGGTGGAGAAGTGCTAACGTGTTTAGTCACAATTAATTGTTCACTTTCGAATGATTTGGATCCATCAATTCGAAAGACAACAGTTTCGTCCTTTTCAGGGTTCAAAACAAAGTAATTCTTCAATAAATCATCATTACACAATTGTTTTCTCAACTCGTGTTTGGCAGATATCTTTACCTTCTTTTGAATTCTATTCAAAGTTTTACAAGTTTCGTCCTTGAACATTATTTGTTTCGTCTTCTTATTCGAATTATTCATCTTTGAGTTATTTTATTTAATATTAATTCAATGTCCAGCACACATGTTTCCATGATCAAAAGTTTGCCTTTATCAACTGAACCTGCCAAATTGTCCTTTTTGATATTGACAATCAGATGTGCTGCATTCAAACAATCACATTTACAAACTTAAAACGAAAGGAGATATTCGATATGGAAAATTGCAATTTCATTATGGAATTACGAGACAATTGAGGCTCTTTCAAATTTTGGCTTCATGACCTCGAGGGAAAACACTTTAAAAGGAATTATCTTTATTTGTCAAATTTTCATGGAAATGAGATTGTGGGAGCTCAATATCACAACATTTAAATAATTACAAATGTGAGAATGGGAAGAACAAGCAGATTCGACGAAAGGAACACTGAGGTAGTTTGATAGAGTTGATATTCTTTCGTGTGATGATGAACTAAACCAAGTAGCCCACAAGCTATGAGAGTCTTGGATGGTTTGCTGGTTGTGTTGTTTTAAAAAGAAAGAAAACAATTCATCTATGATATTAATCCACACTTCATATAAAATATCTAAAAATTATTGCTATTTTCTTAAAGTATCTAAAAATTATTAAAGTAATTTGCCTTGTAATTAAACAAATTTACTATATTGGTTATCATTTTACTTGCTCGTTAGATATCTAAGTTTCTTGTGATGCGTCCATTATTCGAAAGCCAAATCCTCCATGCATGTAAGCCAAAAAACTGTCATCCTTTCGAATGAACACACTTCAATTTTGCTAAAGCAGATCAATAGTGCTTCAACTGATAATTGATTTAATGTTGGGTCTCTTCAATAATAATACGACATACCTAATCAACAAGTGCATTAACTGATGAGTGGGAGAAATCTCAATTTACAGATTTATTGAAAATTATTTCTGTTTTCTCCTTGATCTAATTGTGCACAACATAACTGCAGAAGGAATAGATTTAATTGTTGATGGTTGTGGAGAGAGTTTGAAGTTTCGTCTAGTTGGGGATCATTTCGAATGGTTTCTAATGATTGAACAAGTGGAATTGGCTCTTGGTTTTGATATGATACGTTGCTGATCTTTGGTGGAGAGGAGCTGACTTGTTTAGTTACAATTAATTGCTCATTTTCGAATGATTTAATGTCATCAATGCGAAAGACTGAAGTTTCGTCTTTTTCTCTATCCAAAACAAAGTAATTCTTCAATAATTCATCATTGCATAATTGTTTCCTGAGTTCGTGCTTGGCAGACTTTACTTTCTTCTTGTTTATTCTATTCAATGTTTTACTAGTTTCGTCTGTGAACATTAGTTTCGGATTCTTTCCATTATTCATCATGGAATCTTTTTGGTATTTTATTTGATCACGTAATTTGAGATTTTTGCTTCTGAACCTGTCAACAATTCAGCAAGGACTTTAGCACCACTTTCTATCAAGAAATTTCCAACAGAAAGAGTTGTATAGTTGACAGATATCAAAATTAAGGCACCTGACATGTGTCATGAGAGGAAGATAAGGTTGAATAAAAACGAAACATGTTAAATTTAGTTTATTTCTTTTTTGTTTATTTCTCGTAGAAGCTCCTCTTCTTTGCAGACCTCTATTTTCTCCATTACTCTTTAAGGAAATAATTAGTGACTTTCTTTTTAGAAACAAGAGTTTCGGATATCAAAATATTAATAATAATACCTTTTCATTAAATAGGCAATCCACATTTTCCAAAAACACTTTAATCATGTAGAAAAGGGAGAATTCATTTATAGACTTTTCAGTCGAAATTTACCATTTGTTGATTTGTAATTATTCGAAAATGATTTATTTCAGAAATGATGAGTATCCTTTGTTATATTTCACTGAATAGTTTTTCAGAAAAAGTTTTCCACTATCACTCACTACATGTGTTGAAACACATTGTTGAACAAAGTTCTGAGTTATTTTTAATACTCTTCAATTCCACTTAATAATGCTTTCATTTACAATTATTGTACATTAAAATTGTGTTTGTTGATGAATTGATGTAAATTCTTGCCAGGTTTGATGTGACAGACTGATTCGGTCTGGTTGACAATACATGAACACACTACTAGCTGTTGATTGTTGATCCTCTAGATTCAATCTATTTGATTGTGGTATTAAAATGTTACATGACCACACCTTTTTTTGACACACATGTACATGTAGCTGTTGTGTGCATGTTCAGCAATTTAACAAATATGATAACAATTGAAGCATGCTATATCTCTTTCGAAACCTCCACTATTAACTTTCTTCTAACAACATTATTCCGGTGCTACATGTAAGCACACATGGTCAGCATGTTATTTCTTTTTTGTTTGAACGTATTGGAAGTCTACATGTTGTAACCTCAACAACATGATGACTTTCTAATATTTCAATTTCACCAAAAGCAGTGAAATGACTCATTTTAAGCAGGCAAATTGCTTTTAAACGATCTAATGAATTTGTAACAGTGGTATTATTCAAGATTAGTTTGCCTAAATCTGCCTTCTTCGCGTAATTGACTGGCCGAAAGTCATGGATGAGAAAATTTACAAATCTCCAACTTGCAGATTTATTGAAAGCAACTTCTTTTTTGCCCTTCTTGTTGGTGAATGAGTGCACAACACAATTGTAGAAGGAATTGGTTCATTTCTTGTTGGTTGTGGATGGTGTTTATAATTTCGTCTGGTTGTGGATCATTTCGAATGGTTTCAGATACTTGTACTGGTGGATTTGGTTCATGGTGATGAGTTGATTGGACGTTAGTGACCATTGAGTGTTTAGTCACAATTACTTGCTCATTTTCTAATGGTGTGTTTTCAATTCGAAAGACAACAGTTTCGTCCTTTTCAGGGTTCAAAACAAAGTAATTCTTTAATAAATCATCATTACACAACTGTTTTCTCAATTCATGTTTGGCAGATATCTTTTCCTTCTTCTTATGTATTCTATTCAATGTTTTACAAGTTTCGTCCATAAACTTTATAACTTTCTCCTTCTTTCTAATATTCGAATTTTTCATTGGTTTGAGAGTTTTTTATTTTAATTTGTACAGACCTGTCATCATCAGTACGTATGTGAAGCATGAACAATTATAATTTGTAACTTCTAATCTGAGAATTTGAGATTATAGAGTTGAATTTGGCAATTAATTTTGTCCTTTTCAGAGCATCAAATTGAAGTGTTTACATGGGTGATACAATGACATCTAACTGAAGTGTTTGACGTGTTTGTGAAATGAAGTTTATTCGAAATTAAACGTAATTTTCTAATTGTTCCATTCAGGATCAAGTCAAATTTGATTCTTGTTCATTGACTACGGTCCTTTTCATTGATGTTCACTAATCTTAATTTAGATGCCAATTTGAAAAGGCAAGTAAATGTTCTAAAACTATTGTTTATTGGATGGAGATGATAGCTCTTGGCCAGTTTCGTAAACTCGTCTTGGAAACGAAAAATCTTAAAGATTCAGAGAAATTATTTCTGTTTTCTCCTTGCTCTAATTGTGCACAACATAACTGTGGAAGGAATAGATTGAATTGTTGGTTGTGGAGAGAGAGTTTGAAGTTTTGTCGAGTTGGGGATCATTTCTAAGTTGCCGATCTTTGGTGGAGAAATCGATAAAATAATAGAGAAACAATAAAGAGATTGAATAAATTGAGAGTTTATTGAAAGCATAAATATGTGGGTGCCGTAGCTTTGTTGGCAGACAACATCTCATGTTGCAGTCCGGATGGCAATTGCCTTAATGATCATCTCCTTATTGTCCTATACCAAAAATGATTGTTGTTTAATGAAATATCGAAGTTAGTATATTGCTTTGAGTGTGCAATATTAGTTTCGTCTGTTATTCGAATTATTCATTGTGGAATCATTTTGATACGTAATTTGAGATTTTTACTTCTTACCCTATCAACAAGCCACCAACTATCCAAAACAAAAGAAGAGCATGTGACCTATTGCATGTGTTGTTGCTTGATTTCACTGAATAGTTGTCTATATGTTGATCAGTTGATGTGTAATTTGTGCCAATCATCTTGATCCAAAAATGTGAAAGTTGTGTTTTTGAGATAATAATTTAGAACTATAACATCTAGATGGGTTACATGTTGATATTCTAGATTCAATCACTATTCAATAATTCTTGGTATGATGTTAAGTGACTGGTTCATCTTTTTTGAGGCGTATTTGTTGCTGCTGTGCATGTTCAGCTGATATCCATAGCGATGAGGCAACATGCTATCTCATTCGAAACTAGACTTTTTACCAACATTATTCGAAAGCTACATGTCAGTCAGTGAAAGGTCAGTCAGCTTGCTGTTGTTATTTCTTTTTTTTGTTAACGAATATTAATCCATCCACATGTTGTAATTTCCACGCTCAACTTAACAGCATTCTAATATTTCAATTTCACCAAAAGCAATCATCTGACTCAATTTGAACAATCAATTGTTGCTTTTAAACGATCTAATCTAATTAATACATGTGGTATTATTCAAGATTAGTTTGCCTAAATCTGCTAAATTGACTAGCCGAAAGTCGTTGGATTTATGGGAGAAATCTCCAAACTTGCAGATTTATTGAAAGCAATTTCTGTTTTGCCCTTCTTGTTGGTGAATGAGAGCACAATACAATTGTAGAAGGAATAGGTTCATTTCTTGTTGGTTGTGGATGGTGTTTATAATTTCGTCTGGTTGTGGATCATTTCGAATGGTTTCAGATGCTTGTACTGGTGGAAGTGGTTCATGGTGGGCGTTATTGACTATTGAATGAGAAGTGCTGACATGTTTAGTCACAATTAATTGCTCATTTTCTAATGGTGTGTTTTCAATTCGAAAGACAACAGTTTCGTCCTTTTCTGGGTTCAAAACAAAGTAATTCTTTAATAATTCATCATGACACAACTGTTTTCTCAGTTCATGTTTGACAGACATCTTTACCTTCTTCTTTTGTATTCTATTCAATGTTTTACAAGTTTCGTCCATAAACTTTAGACCTTTCTCCTTCTTTCTAATATTCGAATTTTTCATTGGTTTGAGAGTTTTTTTATTTTAATTTGTATAGACCTGTCATCATCAGTTACAAGACCTCCAATATGTAAGCGACGCATGAACCAGATTGTTTTCATTCCTTGTAACGACACATATCTGATGAATTTGAGATTTTTGTTTTGAATTGAGTAATTAATTTTGTCCTTTTCAGAGTAGAGACATCAAAGTGTTTCTAAAACAATACCAATAAAATTCCTTATTTGATTCTTGTTTGGTTTTAAGCAGTTTTTGAAAAATGTTGTATAATAGAAAGTAGACGAAAGTTTGTTCAGTTTAATAATTCTTTTATTGATATTGAAGTTCTGACTACTCGTGTAATGTTTCTATTAAAATTTGACTTATTCATTAATTGCGAGCTATTTTGATTAGTTTGCCATGTTTCAGGTTTAGTTTCTAATAGTTTCTTTTCTTTTTTTCGTTTTGGAGGTTTCTTTGTTATTCCCTTCTTGTTGCAGACCTTCCACTTTTCAAGAGTCTCAGTCTTGGTCACTATCATTCTATTAGAAGAATAATTATTGGACGAATCCCCTTTCTTTGGTCTTCCTCTTCTTCTTTTCATTGTTTCTTCTACGCCATTACTGTTTTTTGGTGGTGGCGAGAATTCCACCATAGAGAATGTGTGATAATTATTAATCTTGTAGGAAGATGCAGATGCTGTATTGATTAGTGTCATTTTTGTTTTTTGAAAAAGAAAATTACATGAAACAGGTTTTCATTAAAAAGGCAATCCATAAAGTTTCTTTTTAATGGGAGATTAGGTGCATTTCAGTCATGTCCACTTTAAGATATCAACACACATTCTTTGAAATGCTTTCTCGAAGGAGCATTTCATGTAATGCAGCTATTTAATACCGTTACATTACAATACGATTGAAAAGGCAAGTAATTGTTCCAAAAACAGTTGGAAATGAAATCTAAATGGAGTGTTTTAAAGGAGATGATAGCTCTTGGCCAGATTGGTATTTTTATGCCTATGGTTAAACACCCGACCCGGTTATTCAAGATTGAGAAAAATTGAGTGTGGGTGGAAACTTGGTTTCGAATAATTGTTTATTGGTGAATGTTAGTATTCTTGTTGGTATTGTAAGAGTAAGCTGTACAGTTGAAGGAGAAAGATCATTTCTTGTTGATAGGTAGAATTATCCATTTGTTGATTTGTATTCGAAACTGTGAAATGCTGATGATCCACAGCATGTGTATTCATTTCATCTTGTCTATTTTCTTGATTTCTCTCCTCAATACTATTCGATTCTCCAACTAGTCTAACATGTTGAGTTACCACACTATTTCCGATTTTAAACTCTTTATCTATTCGAAAGGTTGTCAATTGATCCTTCCTATTATCAAAAACAAAGTAATTCTTTAAAATTTCATCATTCTGTAATTGCTTTCTCAATCCTGGATATTTACTTTTTGGTTTCCTCTTGATAATCTTGTCTGTGGTCTTTACTGTTTCGTCTATTATCGAAAATTGTTTCGAACCTTTCTTCTGGTTTTGACCACTTGGCATTGTTGTTTAATTTTTTATTGAATTACATCTCCTCACAGCGCTTTAGTTGAGGATTAGTTTCGTGAAAATATTATTTATTTGCAGACCGAAACCATGAAACCTCAAATTTGGTCATTGATTTCCAAACTGTTATGAAATTGTAAAGATTATTTTTAATCTTACCCGTTTCTCTTGAGGATATTGCCTTTAAAAGTCGTTATAATGCAGTTTTATTCTATATGGAGTCCACATTGTCTTCAATCTTTCGAATATAGACTGTTCAGCATGATGATGAAATAGAAGTGTTTCAATAAACATTTAGCTAATCTTCAGCATGTTGTGATGATTCTAGTTGGTTGTGGTGTAATTATGCAATTGAATACAATCAGCTCTATTATCCGTCTTCTTCAATGTGATGGAGAAATAGTAATTTTAGGAGAGCTTTTCGTTGTTCGTTGT